>NW_027186540.1:13998333-14003044 GCF_028583685.1 Petaurus breviceps papuanus
TCCTCTCTCTCTGCATTTAGAAAGAGACAGTTAATCTGCCAGTAGGACCAAAACTAGGTTCACCATGGCAGAATGAAATGGTCTATCATAGCAGAAGAATGCTGAAGCCACAAGTTAGGAAGCTTCTCTGCAGAAAACTCTTTTCTTCCTAGGGAACCACTCCCTTACTGGGTGCATTATCATATGTTTCATAACTATCATCCCAAGGGCAGAATTAATGCATACCTACATCCTTCTGTCCCATCAGACTACAAGACTAAACTGTTTTCCTGTGTTGTATCAGTTGCCTGACTCTTAAGAGCAGTGAGGTCCTTGGGCTCCATAGAAATAATAGTATTACAGGAGTAAAGGAATTAAGAATGGAAGACAGTTACAAAAGGCTTTGAGAGGCAGAGAAAGTGACAAAAGCAAGCAGAGTTAATTATCTCAGTTTTCTCAGTAAAATATGAGTGAAGTCCTTAGCTGAGAAGGTCAGGGTCGGAGATTTGAGGGGATTAAGGATGGAAGAGAAGGTTAGAAAAAGCCTCTCTGGAGAGCAGGATAGGCAATCAATGAGGGAATACTCAAAGTATTATCTAGAAGCCTTGTGGAACAGAGGCAGAAGAAGGGATATAGATGAAAATATTGTTCAGTCGTCTTCAAATCTTCATGATCCCACTTGTGGTTTTCTTGGCAAAGATACTGGAGTGGTTTTCCATTTCATTTTCCAGCTCATTTTATAGATGAGGAAACTGAGGCAAACAGGGTTAAGTTCCATACCCAGGTTCACAAAGCTAATAACTGCCTGAGACCATATTTGAATTTAGGAAGATGTGTCTTCTTGACTTTAGGCCTGGCAGCCTATCCACTGTACCACCTAGCTGCCTGACAGATGAAATTAGATAACAAATATTTGTAGTAAATTGTAAAGGGAGATTTAATTTTCAAGTGTCTGATGACACATTTTTATAGCTACCAGCCTAAACTTCAAAGCTAGAAAAAAATTCCCTTTTTGAGCACGAGTATATGTTTTTGCACATGTATAAAGTGTTCTGTGGTTTTCAGGATGTTTTATGTGTATGAGTTCATTGAATTATCAGTATGTCCTGAGTAATAGGTCTTATATAAATGCATTATTAACCCCATGTTACAAATGAGAAATCTGAGGTTCAGAAATATTAGCTGAATTGCCTCTGGTTACAAAACTAGCAAAGGGTCAGATACAGGATCCAAAGCCAGATATGTCTTGAATCCACGTCCAGTGTTTTTTCCAATATACTTTATTGTCTTTATTTATTTCATGGATATAGGACCATCACTATAGCATTCATAATTTTTTTTCAGTTCCTGAAATGATATACAACTAGGTGACTCATGATAGAACACTGAACTTGAAGCCAAGAAAATCTGACTTCAAATCTAGTATCAAACACTTACTAGCTATGTAACCCTAGAAGTCACGTGACCTCTGCCTCAGTCTCCTCAACTTTAAAATGGACATAATACCTACTTCCCACAGTTGTTGTGAGGATCAAATTAGGTATTATCTGTAAAGCAGTTAGCATGGTGACTGGCACATAGTAAATACTTAAGAAATACTTGTTCTTGGGGCAGCCAGGTAGCACAGCGAGTTACAGCGTTGGGATGACCTGTGATCGAATCCCGGCTCATATACTCAGTACCACACCCAGAAATAACTGGCCGTGTAACCTTGAGCAAGTTACTTAACCCCAATTGCTTTTAAAAAAAAAAGAAATACTTGTTCCCCTTCTCTTCCTCCTGTGGGATACATTGGTATATTTTTCATTTATTGTTTCAGGTAAGGTGAAGCCATCTAGACTAATTTGTACCAGAAATGGCTTTCTACTTTCCGAGGAGAATGTTGACTTTTCTTCATGCCTGCAATAGGTGAAGAAATAAAGGTGGTATAAAGCAGGCAAGGTGAAAGCATTTTCTAAGGATCTGGAGTTGTTCTGTAATTGCTATGTGCCACACACTTCTTATCTTGTGAGCTAATAATAAATGAATACACCATACTGGAGGAAGTGGGAGTTTGAAGGCCAATTAAATGGAACGAATTTTCTCAATGTGTCAAAATAATGCAAGTGGCTGTGCTAAATAAATTCCTGCTGATACACTGCTGTGAAAATTGAGTGATGAATAACCTTCAAGCATTATTCCTTACTTGTTTGAGGCACAGTGCTCTAATGACTAGATATTAAGATGTAATATATTGCAAGTCTGATGTTAGAGGTTCCATTATAATTTCCTGCTTCCAACGCATCATCATTTTCTCCAGCTTACTCTCTCTCATCCATTCATGCAATTTAGCACAGATCATCCTCTAGGCTAATACCTAAAAGAAATGAGGCCAAAAGGAATCAGAAGTCAAATGAAATTATTTTTTCCTAAGTTAAAAATACAACTGCTAACACTGGGATTACTAGTTGCCTGCTAACATCAGCAGCATGGTCAAAAGTTTTGTGAATATGTAGTTGAAAATTATTGCAGGATGTTATTGTTTGTGTCTGTAATCCTTGAATCCATATTGAGGTCAAAGGTAATTTTAATAGTATTTTATTTGATCAAATTACATGTAAAGACTATTTTTAACATTTATTTTTTAAAAATTGAGTTCCAGATTTTCTCTCTCCCTCCCTCCCCTCCACTCTCCCTAAAACACTAAGCAATTTGACATGTTATGTATGTGCAATAATATGAAATATTTCCATATTAATCCTATTGTGAAAGAAGAAACAGTCCACAAGGAAACACACACACACACACACAAATAAAGTGAAAATAGTGTGTTTCAGTCTGGAATCAGACTCCCATAGTTCTTTCTCTGGATGTACATAGCAATTTCTATCATGAGTTCTATGGAATTGTCTTGGATCATTGTATTGCTGAGAAGAATTAAATTATTCATAGTTGATCATCACATAATATGGCTTTTACTATGTACTTATTCTTCTGGTTCTGCTCACTTCACCCAAAGGTAATTACTGTAAAAGAAAAGAAATGCAAAATTTTCTGTTATTTTATATGTGGGAAAGGATGAATTTTTAAGTGTTATATGAAGCCTTGATAAAAGTAATTTTGAACAGTTTTAAAAGGAAGAAATGCAAAGAATAAAAAGATATAGGAATATATGTTCAAAATTTACAAATTAAAACAACTCTGAGATTTTACCTCTTGAACAGTAGACTGGCAAGATGGCAAAAGTAAGAAATAGTCAATGTTGGAGGGGCTATTAGAATACTTAGCTGGTGAGAGTGAACTGGGCTAACAATTCTGAAAAAAAAAACTTGGAGTCATGTGAGCAAAAATCATCGTATCATTCATACCTTTTGTCTTAGTGATTCCAGTGCTGAGTATATACCAAAGGAGATGAATGACATAAAGAATGTCCCCAAATATCCATCAGAGTCTTCATAGCAACATTTTGCATGGCAACAAAAGAATTAAAAAAAGAAATCCTTGGTTGTCCATTGATTGGGGAATGTTAGAACAAATGATGACATATGAATATAGTAGAATATTATAATGCTATAATGACTATGAGGGATTCACATAAATACAGGAAGACTTGAATGAACTGCTGCAGAAGAAAGTTAAACCAAGAAAATGATATATAAAATAGAACTATGACCATAGCAATGTAAATGAAAACTTGACTACAGAGCATCTCATTGGCAACTTGGCCAAAGAATGGGATAGAATGTTAGACTTGAAGACAGGAAGACCTGAGTCCAAATCCAGTCTCATATACTAACTGTAGGTCACTGGGAAAAGTAACTTACTCTTTTGGTTTCACTTTCTCATCTATATTATGAAAAGTTTGGACCCAAATGGCCTCTAAGGTCCCTTCCAAGTCCAAATCTATGATGCTATGATTAATGATACACATTTAGGATTACAGGTCATAGGTAGTTGCTGTGTTCATTTTGATTTTTAAATTAGTTTCAAGAGAGAATTCTCTGGGGAGAAAATAGCATTGTAAAAGCAAAAGGCATCAGTAAAGCATTAACAATGATAATATCATTCAATGAATCTATAGAGCTAAAAGTGAAGAAAGTCTTATTTGGCTTTTATTTTATTGTTCTCTTTTTTTCTGTCTATTCTTCCCCCCCCCCCATTCCTGTTTTACCTGCTTTAGCTGTGAATTTCATTAGCATGTTGATTATTCTCTTAGAGACTTCAATGAAGATGTCAAGTAAAAGCTGGATGAGGAGTTCTCCCTAAGGCATGCCAACCATCACCTTCACTCTCTGGATGCATTTCAGTTTGATCATTAGTCTATGTTTGTAATCCATCAGCAGATTTTCCTTCAATGTGACACAACTCAAATTTGGAGTTAATTTTCTAAATTCAGTGTCATGTGATGCTGTGTCTTCCATCTTGTCAAAAACACTAAGTCAATATGTGTGTGTGTGTGTGTGTGTGGATTATAAAGGAAACAAAAGAGTAATGTAAATAAAAATGTAATTTTCCTCCCATCCAAGTTCACAGACTGCCTGAAGTCTATACTTCAATCGTTTCAGGATCCATGGACCCTAGGATAAGAAGTCCTGTCTTGCATAAGGAGTTGTATGCTTGGTATACAATGTATATAAATTCAGTGTCTTTTCAATTATTTTATGGAGATTGTATATGCAAAATTAAAAGGCAAGAAATAAATAATAAATTATATATATATATATATATATATATATATATATATATATATATA
>NW_027186540.1:14003054-14014595 GCF_028583685.1 Petaurus breviceps papuanus
TATATATATATATATATATATATATATATATATATATATATATAAAATCTAGTCCTTTATACATTATAGGTGACTAATGTGTTTGTTAGGGTAATAATATATACCTCCAAGCCACATTCCAAAGCTACTGTTCTTCCATTATTTAAAGTTCCATAAGTATATATATAGTTGGATGCATATCTTCATTTGAATCCCTTTCAGTTTTGGTTTCTTTTAAGAAGCAGACATCTGAATGTAAACTAAATCTTTTTCCTTTTCTTCAACCTCACTTTCAAAAAAATCATTCAATTAGAGCAGGAGTACTTACCCTTTCTCACTGGCTCCTTTGATAGTTTGGTGAACCCCATGGAACCCTTCTCAGAATAGTATACATCAATACATTTACATGCTTCAATATATCAAAAGACCAAGGATTTTGTTGGTGGTACACCTTCTACTAATTCAGATGACAATTTTTACATGCCTTCACAGATGATTGTCCTAGGTTCCTCCAGAAGGAAAAAAAAAAAGGAATCAAAAATTGCCTAATGGTCAGCTTTCTGGTGATGAGCATCACTGAATTTCAATTTTCTAGCCTTAGCGTGACAGAAAATCCAACCCATACTCAAAGCCTAAATAATTTGGTACTATCTACTGCTACATCTTGTTGGCACACACTTCAAGAATTCAGGTTCCTTGTCATGTCCAAATGAGGCATCAGAGGAAGCCTTTATAGAGGAATGGGTTTTTCCAAGGACTTAAAACAAATTTTTGTGTTATTCCACTTTTTAAAAATGTATTTATTTACTTTTGATTTAAAACATTCAGTTCCACAATCCCTTGAGTTTCAAATTTTCTCCCCCTTCCTCTCCTCCCCCCCCCATGGTGGCATACAATCAAATATAGGATTTACAAATACCTTCACATTAAACGTTAGTCAGGTTATAAAGAAGGATTATAACCAATGGAATGAACAATGGGAAAGAGCAAACAAACAAAACAAGAAAATAGAGAAAGCAAATAGCTGTTATTCCACTTTTTAAAAACGTTTTGTTCATAATCTTCTGAATAGTTGGATCTCCTGGGAGGAAATTGTTTAAAGACAGTGGTTGTTCATTTGGCTTAACTGTTTCTTAGCTACAATGAAAGGTTCTTTGGAGGTAAAGATTTAGCAAACCTAGTAATAATGTGCCAGCACAGTGCTTAGAATAGTCCACAAATATTAAGTACCAGTTATGTTCCAGGTACTATGCTAAACACTAGGAATGCAGAGACAGGTAAAAAAAAGTCCCTCTTCTCAAGGAGATCCCAATATAATGGGGGAACAAGACAACAAGACAAGATGCAAACAAATATGTACAATTAGTTGTGTACAGGATAAATTGGAAATAATCTCTAGAGGGAATCAAAGTGCTAGATTTAAGAAGGATTTGGAAAGACTTCCTATAGAAGGCAGGGTTTTAGCTAGGACTTAAAGGATATCATGGAAGTAATGGGGCAGAAATGAAAAGAGGAAGCATTTCAGGCATGGGGGACAGCCATTGAAAATGCCCAGAGTCAAAAGATGGAGTGTTTTGTTTGAGAAACAGCAAGGATATCACTTTCTTGGATTGAAGAATACGTGAAGGACAGGGGATAGGGAGGTGGAATGTACAAAATGACTGAAAAGGTAGAGAATAGTCATGAAGTACTTAGAAGGCCAAATAGAGATTTCATATTTGATCCTAGAGGTGATAGGGAGCCATTTTAGTTTATTGAAAAGAGGTGTGTCATGGTCCGACCCATGCTTTAGGAGGATCATTTTGACATCTGAATGGAGGAAGGATTGCACAGGGGAGAGACTTGTAGCAAGGAGCCCAAACATGAAGTGATGGGGCCTGTACCAGGATGGTTTTAGTATCAGAGTTGAGAAGGGGACATATATGAAAGATGATATGAAGGTTCCTTAGAAACATGCTGGCTAGATCTTTGGAGAATGTAGGAATTTATGACCAAACAAGAGAAAGAGAATATTATG
This sequence comes from Petaurus breviceps papuanus, assembly GCF_028583685.1. Lineage (NCBI taxonomy): Eukaryota > Metazoa > Chordata > Mammalia > Diprotodontia > Petauridae > Petaurus > Petaurus breviceps. The sequence goes on from NW_027186540.1 coordinate 14,005,051, forward strand.
AAATGCAAAATGGATAATTTTTATTACATTAAATTGAAAAATTTTTCCACAGACAAAGCCAATGAAACCAAGATTAGGAGGAAAGCAGAAAACTGGGAAAGAATTTTTACAACCAATGTCTTTGATAAAGGCCTCATTTCTAAAATGTATAGAAAACTGAGTCAAATTTACAAGAATACAAGTCATTCCCCAGTTGATAAATGGTTAAATTATATGAACAGGCAGATTTCAGAGGAAGAAATTAAAGTTATCTATAGTCATATCAAAAAATGCTCTAAATCACTATTGATTAGAGAGATACAAATCAAAACAACTCTGAGTACCACATCACATTTATCAGATTGGCTAACATGGCAAAACATAAAAATAATAAATGTTGGAGAGGATGTGGGAATGTTAGAACACTAATTCATTGCTGGTGGAGCTATGAACTAATCCAACCATTCTGGGGTTATGCCTAAAGGGCCATAAACATTTTCAAAACCTTTGACTCAGCAATACCACTTCTAGTGTTTTATCCCAAAGAGATCATAAAAATGGGAAAAGGATCTACACATACAAAAATATTTATAGCAACTCTTTCTGTGGTGGCCAAGAACTGGAAATCAAGGGGATATCCTCAACTGGGGAATGGCTAAACAAGTTGTGGTATATGAATATAATGGAATACTATTGTGCTATAGGAATTGATGAACAGGAAGCCTTCAAAGAAACCTGGAAAGACTTACATGAACTGATGCTGAATGAAGGGAACAGAACCAGTAGAACATTGTACACAGCAACAGCCACAGTGTACAAGGACTGATTTTGATAGACTTAGCCCTTCTCAGCAATCCAAAGACCTAAAACAATTCCAAATGACACGTGATGGAAAATACCAGCCTCATCCAGAGAAAGAGCATGGAGTCAGAATGCAGAATGTAGCAAACTGTTTTCTTTTTTTGTTTTTTTTTTCTCATGGTTTTCCCCATTCATTATAGTTCTTCTGTGCAACATGACTAATGTGAAAATGAGTTTAATAGGAATGTATGTGTATGTCCCTTATCAAATTGCAAGCAATCTTGGGGAGGGAGTGAGGGAGAAAGAAGAGGGAGAAAATTTAAAACTTATGGAAGTGAATGTTAAAACCAAAAATAAATATAATTTAAATTAAAAAAAAGAAACATACTGGATATTGGAGGGTGAGGAAAAGTGAGAAACTGAGGATAATTCCAAGGCTGCAAGCCTGATTGACTGGAAGAATGGTGATGTCCTAGACAATTATAGCAACATTTGGGGCAGGGGGTAGCTTTGGGAAAAAGATAATGTTAACTTTTGGAGGTTTAAGTTTAAAATGTTTATAGGACATCCAGTTCAAGATGTCTAATATTCAGTTGAAGATGTAAGACTGGAAGTCAGAGAGGTAAGGACTCAATAAGTAAAATTGAGAATCAGCATAGAGAAGATAATGGTGGAAACTGATGGGATCACCAAATGAAGTAAAAGAGAAGAGGAACCAGGACAGAACCCTGTAGTATACACATGGTCAGTGAATGTGACTTGGATGAAGATATGGCAAAGAACACTGAGAATAGGTCAGATAGGAGGAGAAACCAGGAAAGAGAAGTGTCACAAAACCAAGAAAGATTACTAAGTAAACGAGGATGATAAACAGTGTCAAAGGCTACATAAAGATCAAGAAGGATGAAAAATTAGGAAAGGACACTCGATTTGGCAACACAGTAGGTGCTTAATAAATGCTTGTTGATTGAGAAGTTATAGTTGTGTAAATGTTACAGACGGGCAACTATGTGGCACTGTGGGTGGAACTCTGGGCTTAGAATCAGGAAGAAATCTTCCTGAGTTCAAATCCAGTGTCAGACCCTGGGCAAATCACTTAACCCTTTTTGCTTCATTTGTTTCTCATCAGTTAAATGGTCTGGAGAAGGAAATGACAATCTCTGCCATAAAAACCCCAAATGCTTTCATGAAGAGTCAAACATGACTGAAACAACTCAATAACAACAAAATTTACGGACATTTTAAAGCAGACTAATGCAATAAAACAAATGCTAGCGACGATGTAGAAATTCTTCATCCATACTACTTAATTCTTTTGACCATTTCTCCCCCATTTTAGTTTTTCATCGATGATTATGGAGCAAGTACAATTTAGAAGAGTTTACCTTCCAAGTATTTAATTAAGTGCAACTTCCACTTATTTACTTCTCCCTCAAGCTGACTTTATACAAAAAAATATAGATGAGTAAAAAATATTTTAATAATAACTGGCATTTATATAACACTTTAAGTTTTGCAATGCCATATAACACATTAATTCATTTGAGCCCCACAACAACCTTGGGAGGTAGGTCCTTTTGTTATTCCCATTTTACAGAGGGGGAACCATGCACAAGCAGAGATTAAATAACTTGCCCAGGAGTATAAAGCTAAAAATGTCTCAGTCTGGATTTGAATTCCAGTCTCCCTGACTCAAGGCTCACAGCTCTATTTGTTGTGCCACCCATGTGCCTCTAACAAACCTATATTTTTTTTAAACTAATTTGCCTAATGACCATATAATCATTATCAGATTTAGGACCCTGATAGACTTTTATGAGAATCCATTTTTACCTTATTATTTGCTCTGACTTCTACTTTGAAACAGGAATTTAGTGACGTCTGAAAAAAGCCTTTGTCTGTTAAATGAATTCTGAATGATCTAAAAGTTCTTTTATCAATCTTCCATTCTATTGCTCATTCCCAGCCTCTGTATTGTTCTTTAACAATTATCTTCTTAAAGATATAAACTGAGGTTATAGCTTAGTTAAATAACTGTGATTCAAAGAGTTATTCACAGATGTCAGTTCATTAATCCATAACAGGGTTGATGAGTTATTTATTATTTAGATTATTTGGAGCATGTTTTAAGCTCTTTCTATGATCCAGGTCCTGTGCCAAGCCCTAGGAATACAAAGAAAAAGCAAAAAGTATTCTGTGTGCTCAAGGAACTTATGTTCTCTTTGAGAAGACAACACAGATAAATAACACAAAAGATAAATGCAATAAATGTGATATTAAAAAGTTAATTACTAAGCAGAATTTGGTTTTGGTACCAAAAAAAAAAACTTCTACAAAAGGAAAATAATGTTGTTAATATTGTTCCCTATGCCTGATTTACCTTGCGAAGAGAATCATAGCTCCCACACTAAGATTGTGAGTTAAATCCTTGCAATGATTTTGTGGACACACTAGGTGGCATGGAAATGTAACTCGACAATGAGTAATGATAAAAAATTTGCCAACGATGAAATATAGAATCTTCTGATAGTATAACACTATATATGCCTTTTATGTACTCACTTTGCTTCTATTTGTGTTATATTTTCTGTCTCCTGCTATATTTATATAAACTCTTTGAAGTGAGGGATATTATGTAGGATTCAAGATCTAGAACTCAAAGAGATTTTAGAGTTCATTAAGTCTCATACACTTATTTTACAAGTGAGAAAACCCAGGGAAGTTGATAGACTGACACAAGGTCACACAGATAACAAACAAAAAATCTAAAGATTGGAATTCAGGTCCTTGATGCCAAGTTCAAAACTCTTTCCATTGACCTTTGTTATTTTCCCTAGAATATAGAATATATTAGATACTCACTTAATAAATATTTGATGAATGAATCAATAATGAATAAGTAAATAGGACCATAGAGTTGGAAGGGACTTTAAAGGTTACTTAGTCTAATCATTTGGTCCATAGATGGATTCCTTTTGCAGTAGCCCTAACAGATGGTAATCCAGTATCTTATTGAAAATCTTCAATGACATGGAATTAATAAGATCCCTTGACATTTTTCACAATTGGGGTTCTCATTCCTTTATTAATATGGTGTTGATGATAGTAGTGTATTAGAAGTCCTGCAAAATTATTAAGGTAATTACCTTTTTTATCTTGATCATTTTCATCAAAGTTCAGTGCATTGGACACAATATCTAGTGTTAGATCCGTGGAATAAAATACCCTGAAATGGACTAAGTATATCTTCAATAAAATAGTTTTATTGGGGCTGGTTTTCAAGGCACTTTAATGGCATTTGCCTTGGCTGATATTTTTCAGATGTAACTGATTTTTAAAAACATCTTTAAGGAGATCTGAGTTCTATCATTAATTAGCTTTATGACCTTGTATTAATGTCTTCACCTTTGGGTGCCTAATCTCTTCCTCTAAAATATGTGATGTGGTTAAATTATCTCCAAATCCTTTCAGTTTCTAAAGTCAAATTCAGTGATTTTGGAAACATAGAGAAAAAGAAAGAAAATTTTCAGAAACATCGAATTATCTGGGGAAAGTACCAGAAAGTATTTCTTTAAATATATTTACTTTTTAAATTATGATTTTTAATACTGAATTGAGAGTAAGAAGATTGGAGTCTTAGTCCTACCTAGTCATTAACTTGACAGTACCCTTGGACAAATCTCCTAACCTTTATAGGCCCTAATTTATTCAAAAGGAAAATGATGGAGCTAAATTAGATATGATCTGTGGGACAGGAGTACTCTGGAACTATTATTTTTTTGGTCTGTAAAACTACTGATATGAAAATTCTCTTCTCTGATGCAAATCTACAATTTGTTCTTTCTTCTGGGGCATTAAAGAATTCAAGTGACTTGCTCAAGATCACAAAGCTGGTATCTCTCAGAAGCAATTAAAAATACATCTCATATAATATACTTGTAATGGCAAGTAAAGTAGTACTTTGCTCCTTGTTTCAGCTAATCAAGTGCCTTTGAGCCTAACCTTGATTGTGTCAAGTCTTTGTTGGAAACAGTATATATTAACTTGCCCTTAATAGACCTAAGGGAGTTTGGAGACCTTCCCTGCCCTTAAAAGGCTTAAGATCATCCCATGGAACCCATGGTGGGAGGAGCTTACTGAAAGAGCAGAACAAGGAAGGCTGAAAAGAAAAGGTGAAACAGGAAGAAGCAGCACAGATAAAAGCTCAAGCATGAGCTGGGACCAAGCAGAGCTAAGAAAGAGAATGTTTGTAATGTTGGCACTCTGTCTGTTTTTCTGTGTTGTTGTTCCTTTGTCAGAGAGAAGTACTCTGTTGAATTGTGTTACTTTGTCAGACAGAAGCATTCTGTTGATTTGTGTTAATTTCTCTGACAGGAAATGAATTGAGATGAGAGTGCCAGGGAATATGTGTAAATATTGCTGCAGCCCTGCTGAGTTTTGTTTTTTTAGAAACAGAAACTATGAAGAGCTTGGGGTGGAGCAGTCCCTGTGAGCTGTGATATGGAACAGGAGCAGAGAGTTGCCTACCTACAGTCAAGAGCTGGGAGTGTGGAAGAGGAGCCATGGGGTTTAGAAGTCAACTTTGAGTTAAAATGAAAATAGACTTTACTTGGGCACTCAGTGCTGATTGATGGTATTGTAATTTACTGTGACCTAGGGGTGGATGACCTTTGTACTTTCTACTACCCCTTAAGGATGATTTGAAGGCAACCTGGAGTTGAGATAAAAGAAGACTGGATTTGGATGCTCTATATTGATTGCGTAGAATATGACTTACTGGATAATAAGTTTTGTTTAAGACTATGTGGCCACCTTAGTAATAAGTTGTTATGTTATGTTCTTGTGAATGTTGTGCTTTGGTTTCTTGAATGTTTTGCTTTAGTTTATTGTTGAATAAGTAGAGAGTTCACTATACTATGCCATTAGATCCTTAAAGTTATTCACAGTAGCAGTCCTCAAGAGAGCTGCTTGTAATTGGCTTTACAATCCTATAGCTACAAAACATTTTTTCATATATTTTCTCCCTAGAGAGAATGTAAATTCTTTGATAATAGAAGTTGCTTAATTTGCTTTGTCTTTTTATCCCCTAGCATAAAGTAGGCACTTAATAAATATTGATTGATTGATCTTTTGTCATCCTTGCACCAGTCCTATAAAGTAGGTCACTTATTAGTAACCTTATTTTGCAGATGAGGAAACTGAGACTTGGAAGACTGTGTCTTTTTTTTTTCAGGATACTCACTTTCTAGTAACTAATAGCTAGGAACTAATGAAATTTATATCAGAACTCAGGTCTTTTAACTACAAGGACGATAAGTTTTCCAGTAGGCCCCACTATTCGTCTTTAATGTTTCCTGCAAGTTATACAGTTCTTTGAACCTATAATTCTAAATTCACTAAGTGGATTTTATTAAAACATTTTTGATTAATCTAATTAGTGATCACAGTGATTCCTTCTGGAAAGCCAAATCACAAATCAAAAGATTTTCTTCCAACAAAATAACAAAATACATTATTTCTTCAAAAAGAAAATCCCTTTTCAACTATATATAATATTCTAGGGGAAAATTTCAACTGGCATCAAAACAGGACAGCTTTATTTATAGGACAATGAATGACAGTTCCATTCACTAGGAATAGCACAGGAAATTCAGAATCAGATATACTCTCTCTTGCAAATTCTCTTTCTCATCGCTGAAACTTTCTTCCATTTGTGAGGATCAGAAAACATGTTCATATATAATGAGGTTCATAGTTCTTCTAAAAGACTTTGAAAACTACTTCATGGGCATAGGGTCAATTCACTGCTAAGGAAGTTCTCCCATAGATTTTTAGTACTGCTGGGGCAGAGAAAGCTTTGGTAACATTTTTGATAAGATAAAATTGCCATTACCAGAAAAATCTAACTGAATACATGGTATGTTTCATTGAGGATAGTTGCCCAGTATCCATTCAGTAACCTATTCTTTGACATAAGGGTAAACTTGAAGTTTTTAGCATGACCGCTAAAACATATTGTTGTTGCCCTTTCCCCTCATATAATTGACCCCTGGAGAGAAAGTTCTGTCAGATAGATTGGTATAATACTGGAAACACTCATTAGTAAGTGCAAACCCATATGTGTGCAGACTCTTGTTTTGTGGATATGTGGATCATTTTGAGGATGCATAAATACATCACCACAACATAGGTGTCCTGTTATAATTGGACCAGGGAGAAAAACTGCATGTTATAGCTTGAGGCTCTTCTTGTGGGAACAGGAAAACCATGACACCTTCTAAAATACAATTCTACTTATCTTTAGCATCAATTTCAACCAGCACCTAAAAATGATGAAAATGGAAAAAGTATACCTTTGGAAACATTTAATTAAGCTTTCATTTCTGATTTAGGTATATCGATTCAGATTGCTAATTAAAAAAATGTGAGAATGTATGTCATAGGGAGTTATATGCTAGACACAAAATCAGGAAGACCTAGGTTCAAGTCTCTGCCACAGATAAGAGTTTAAAATGGCTGATAATCAGGGTGGCTAGGTGGCACAGTGAATAGAGCACCAGCCCTGGAGTAAGGAGGACCTGAGTTCAAATCTAACCTCAGACACTTAATATTTACTAGCCATGTGACCTTGGACAAGTCACTTAACTCCAATTGCCCTGCCCTCCCCCCTCCAAAAAAAAAAGCAAAAAAGAAATGGCTTACAATCTATATGGGTCCATCTTTACCTGCCTGTGTTTCATTTTCTGCATCTGTAAAATTGTTGCAACTAATTTGCACAGTGGAAAGAACACTGAGTCAAGTGTTAGCAAGATCTGAATTCAAATTTAGCCTCAGACACTTAATAGCAGGATTGTTGTTGTTGTTGTTCAGTTATGTCATACACTTATTGATCTCATCTGGGATTTTGGTGGCAAAGACAGTTAAATGATTTGCTATTTCCTTCTCCACTTCATTTTACAGATGAATAGCTGAGACAATTGAAGTGAAGTGACTTGCCCAGGGTCACCCAACCAATATTTGTCAACTCAGGAAGATAATTCTCCGACTTCAGACACAGTACTTTATTCACTATGCCATTTAGATGCCCCAATAGCAACATGATCATAGACAAGTCGCTTAACAGAGGTTAGAGTCAGAGGTCTTGATTTCCTCAGCTGTAAAATTTGGATAATAATAATATGACCTCCCAGAGTCATTGTGAGGACAAATGTGATACTATTTGTAAAGAGCTTTCCAAGCCTTAACACACTGCATAAATTCTAGCCATTTTATTATCATCATCATCATTATTATTAAAATGAGGAATTTGGGCAAGGTGTCCTATAAGATTTCTTTCTGATCTATATTTGTGACCTATACCTGGCAAAATCACACATTCTAGTTCATGTAAATGAAATCATAGATCCTTGGTGTCCTGTATACATTGTTTTGAATGGTTTCAAATCTAAACACAAGGTTAAGGACTTGTTTTGTGAGTGTAAAAGTCATTTGAATTTATTAGATTAGTTAACTGATTAAATAGATTAACTGAGTTTTGTTTTGTTATGAGAAATTTACACTCTATGACAATTGAGTTGAAATTTTTAGATGCAAAAATTGGCAGAATTTATTCATGCCTAAATTACACCAGTGTGTGTTAGCTTAGGATTTGTTTGGTTTTTTGCTAGAAACATAGGAAGGTCAAAGAACTAATATTATTAAGTATCAAAATTTAATATCAGTTCATGTCAATAATAAAATAAGGTTAGTATCCTAGCTGTTTGCATTTAATAAAAACATTTTCTTTTCAAGTTTAAAAAATTTAATTCATTTTACAATGTCAGCTTTCTGTTTCTTCTAATATATACATGTAATATTATAAAGAGTAAGAGGGCATTGTACTCTAATCAAGTTGACAAAAGGTAATAAATATAAGTATAGTAAATTGCTATGAATAACAAATAAAAAGGCTTTGGCAAGTAAACCTTAGCAATAACTCAGAGATTTTTAATAACTAAGAATGAAATTGTTCTTTCTCAGGAGATACTTTAATACAGAAGAACTTTTCATAGTATATTACTTCTAACCCTAAACGCCTAAGAATTCTGGGCAAATTTATTAATGATTACAAGCAGGATTATTTAATGTTTCAATAATTCCAAACTGCCTGGAGTAAACTGAATAGGTTTACTTTCTCATAAACATACTCATCATTTTCCTAAGTATCTGTTTACTCCTTCACTGACCTGGTTTATTTTTCTTCCTTAAATCCTTTTGATTCTTTTGTTAGGAAGTGGGTGTTCAGAAGAGACGGCTTCCTGGTCTCCATGCTTAAACAAGAATCAAGTTCTGAAGGGAAAAAATAGTTCTTTAGTTTGATTTTAAATGATAGAGAGAGGATGTTCCAAAAATGAAGACAGGGATGATTTAACAAAATAACTTATTCTGCTCTCACAGACATATTTTATTTTTCTTTTCTGCCTCTGTCACTCTCTCTTTCTAGTGCTCTCTTTCCTCTCCCTCCACCCTCCCCTCCCCCTACTCTCTTCTCTCTCTCTGTCTCTCTGTCTCTCTCTGTCTCTCTCTCTCTGTCTCTCTCTCTGTCTGTCTCTCTGTCTGTCTGTTTGTCTGTCTGTCTGTCTGTGTGTGTGTGTGTGTGTGTGTCTCTCTGCTTCTCCTGTCTCTCCCTTTCTAGAAGTAAAGGGCCAAGTTCACCCCTAGTACAAGCACCTTTAACTGAGACCACCCCATTTTAGGCCCTATGGCCCCAAGAAATGGGTTTGGGT
>NW_027186540.1:14014605-14020276 GCF_028583685.1 Petaurus breviceps papuanus
TTTATATGTTCTTTCTTTTCCTTTGAAGTAAATATCCCTTTATAAAAGCTAATCCAACCTAATCCAACTGTTAAGTGACAAATAGAACTGCCATACAAGATACTCTCTAAAATTGGGGAATACCATCAGTGGGGGCTAAAGCCAATGGGAGAGAGTCTAGAAACCCCTTATGGGTACTGGAAAAGCTGAGGGAGGGATAAATTTTAATACTCCTAGCCTTAAGGCAGTGTCAGTCAGGGTATTCACTATTACAGTATGCTCCTTAGTGTATTATACTATTTGAGATATCATAGTTAATAAAACAAAAATATTTGGTATTATTAAAGGCTTGTTTATGTCATGCCTATTATTCATTTTATAAATATTTTAAAGAGCTTACTATGTATTAGAGATATAAAGATGAAGTGAGACAGTCCCCTACCTTCAAGGACTTTGTAGTCTAACAGATAAGTAAGATATGACTGTGTGTGTGTGTGTGTGTGTGTGTGTGTGTGTGTGTATAGAAGAGGTTGGAATGGTATGAGAGACTGAAGGAGGGAGAGATAACTTATTCCAGGTAGAATTAAGATGAAGGAAGACTTGGAGACAATGATAGCTAAACTGGTCCTGGGAAGAAGAAAAGAATTACAAATATCAAGAATTGTGAAGAAAGGGGCAGCTAGGTGGTGCAGTGAATAGAGCACCAGCCATGGAGTCAGGAGGATCTGAGCTCAAATATGGCCTCAGACACTTAACACAAAAACTAGCCATGTGAGCTTGGGCAAGTCACAACTCCAATTGCCCTCCAAAAAAAAAAAAAAAGAATTGTGAGGAAAGATAATTCTAGGCCTGAAGGACAACTCTTGCAAAGGCTTAAAAGGGTAGGGTGAGAATGGAAAATGTTGTAGGAGCCTAGTTTAGATGGAGCATAGAATAAATGAAGAAAAGCTATCATCTTCATTCAGATGCTCATCTAAGCATGTCATTCCTCACCTCAACAAACTCCAGTGGCTCCCCATTGTTCTAGGATTAAATAGGAATTCCTCTATTTAACTTTTAAAGCTTAAAAAAATACACCCTCACAGAAGTGCTACAAATTATGATCAGGACAAGCAGATATATAGATAGGTAAAGTCACCACCTTTTAGAGTGAAGCCATAGGACACAACAGAGTCACATACTAAGTGAAGTGGATGGTCAGAAGAAATAAATATGTCCCAAATCCAATCACTGGCAGGTGAGACACAGTTGTAATACCTACAGAAAATACACTTTTGAAAAGAAGAATGAAAGAGTGCTTGAAGTCAAACTTCCTACCCACCCTTCCTCAAAAAAATAATCTTAAAGTATCATGAAAGGATTTGGTGTAAGGGGCACTGGAATCTTTTAGTCCAATTACTCCTGACGGGTAAAAAGGGGAAGTGGCTTTCCTAGGCTTTAAGAGTTAAACTCCTTCAATTCTTAATGAGTTTGAGGTAAAAAGAAGCTGTAATTGGGGCAGCTAGGTGGCACAGTGAATAGAGCACTGGTCCTGGAATCAGGAGGACCTGAGTTCAAATCCAGATTCAGACACTTAACACTTACTAGCCATGTGACCTTGGGCAAGTCACTTAACCCCAGTTGCCCTGCCTTCCTCCCTCCAAAAAGCAAAAAAAAAAAAAAAACCAAAGCTGTAATAAAGGTGACTATTAATATAGTAATTCAAGGTTTGCAAAGTACTTTATATATTATTTTATTTAATATTAAAAACAACTGTCTGAGGTAAATACTATTGCTATCACTATGTTACAGATGAGAAAACTGAGTTTGAAAGAGATAAAACTAAATTAAGTAAAATAACATTTAAAATGCCATGTGGATTCATTTTATTGTTAAGTTACACAGTGTTCCCCTACTAGTAGTTGTCTAGGGTGGAATTGAAACTGAGGTCTTCTTAACTCCAAGTCCAGTGTTGTATTTACTATGCCAAACTGACTGTAGAGAATCAAGTGGAACTCAACAGACCTAGACTATTGGAGATGGTCATAACTGCACAGACCATTTTAGTTAACACATTTTAGCTTGTCTGTCTTTAAGCAACTCCTCCAACATGGACTATTTCCATCTTTTGTTATTTTATCTGTTTGCTGGTTGTGAGATGAAACGTCAGAGTTTTTAAATTTTTATTTCATTATCAACGATTCTAGAAACTTTTTTCATATATATATATATATATACACACACACACACACACACACACACACACCCATATATATTTGGAATGTCACTTATTTGATATTTGATGCAAGGTTGTTGTTTCTACAGTAAATGTTTTCCTTTACCATATATGTACAGATTTTATACATGTAAAATCTTTTCATGTAATCATTTACTTTCTCTTCTATAACCTGTCTTTCTGTGTCTACCTGTACAATACAATAATATAATACAATAAATATTTATTAAAGGCATACTATAGGCTAGGCACTGTTCTACATATTGGGCATACACTTTAAAAAAAAAAAACCTCCCAGAAGGCAGAGCCAAGATGGTGGCATAGTAGCAGGAAATTCCATGAGCTCCCACAACAACCATCTCAGATACCTATAAAATATGACTCTACACAAATTTAGAACTACAGAACCCACAAAGTAACAGAGAGAAACAAACTTCCTGCTGAAGGCAGCCCAGCAGGCCAACAGGAAGGGTTCATCACAGTGTGCTGAGAGCAGAAAGCAGTCCCATGTGAGCCATGTGGTTTTGGCCTCTGGGCAGCCCAAACCAGCAGCTGCCAGAGCAGACTTCAGGAGAGTGAATCACCAGCAGCTGTGGCTGTTTCCAGACTCCCCAACCCATGAATGCCAAAGAGCAAGTAAAAGGACAATCAGAAACTCTGTTGGAAAGGAAGGACACAGTCCAGCCCCTGCCCCCAGGGTGAGAGGTAGCAGACGTGCAGTGGCTGCAGCTGCTGTCCCATGTGGCTGCCTCCAGAGCTCCTGGCCTGCAGATAGTAGAGGAACAAGTGACCATTCAGAGGATAATCGCTCTTGCTTTGACATGCTTGAATCTGGATTGTTGTCTAGGGAAGAGATCCTAGGTATGTGTGGCCAGTGGGACAGAGTTTGTGGGGGCTGTAGAGAGAGTGCCTTCCTAATAGCTCTGGCAGCTGCAAAATCCAGCAATTTGGGACAAAGCACTCCTCTCTGGAGGCAGAGTTCTGCTGTGGCAAAGAGCTTAAAAAGCAAGTAATTGATTGGCAACATAAGCAAGCAGAGGAAGCAAAGCAAGCACAGCAATCAAACCTTATATTCCTTTTTTGGGGACAAAAAGAATCAAAGTCTGAATTGGGAGGAATACAACAAAGTCAGAACTCCTGCATCAAGAGCTTCCAAGACAAATATGAATTGGTTACAGGCCATGGAGGAGCTCAAGAAGGATTTTGAAAATCAAGTAAGAGAAGAAGAGGAAAAATTGGGAAGAGAAATGAGAATGATGCAAGGAAATCATGAAAAGAGAATCAGCAACCTGACTGAAGAAAATAACACCTTAAAAATAGACTAACTCAAATGGCAAAAGAAGCCCAAAAAGCCAATGAGAAGAATGCTTTAAAAAGCCAAATTTGCCAAAGGAAAAGGAATTTTAAAAACTCACTGAAAAGAATAATTCCTTCAGAATTAGAGTGGAGCAAATGGAAGCTAACGACTTTATGAGAAATCAACATACTATTAAACAGATCCAAACAAATGAAAAAATAGAAGGCAATGTGAAATATCTCATTAGAAAAATGAGTGACCTGGAAAATAGATCCAGGAGAGATAATCTAAAAATTATTGGACTACCTGAAAGCCATGATCAAAAAAAAAAGCTAGAAATCATTCTTCAAGAAATTTTCAAGGAAAATGGCCCTGATATTTTAGAACCAGAGGGCAAAATAGAAATTGAAAGAATTCACCAAAAAAAAAGAAAGAATTCACCACTCATCTTTTGAAAAAGATCCCAAAAAGAAAACTCCTAAGAATATTATAGACAAATTCCCGAGTTCCCAGGTCAAGAAGAAAATGTTACAAGTAATTAGGAAGAAACAATTTGAATCTTGTGGAAACACAATCAGGACAACACAAGATCTAGCAGCTTCTACATTATGGGATCAAAGGGCTTGGAATATGATATTCTGTAGGTCAAAGGAGCTAGGATTAAAACCAAGAATCACCTACCCATCAAAACTGAGTATCATGTTTCAGGGGAAAATATGGTCATTCAATGAAATACAGAATTTTCAAGCATTCTTGATGAAAAAACCAGAGTTTAATAGAAAATATGACATTCAAAAATACAAAAAGCAAGAGAAGCATGAGAAGGTAAAAAGGGAAAAGAAATCATAAGGAACTTATTAAAGTTGAACTATTTACGTTCCTACATGGAAAAATGATAATTATAACTCATGAGACCTTTCTCAGTATGAGGATAGTGGAAGGGAATATGTGTGTGTGTGTGTTTGTATGCATATATACATATATATGTTTATATAGGTGGATACATGTGTGTATAAATACATACGTAAGTGTGTGTATATATGTGTAAATGTATACCTAGACAGAGGGCATTGGATCAGTTGAATATGAAGGGAATCATCCCATATCTAAAATATAAAATTAAGAGGAGAGAGAGGAATATAATGAGAGGAGATAGGGAGAGACAGAATAGGGTAAATTATCTCATATAAAGGAAGCAAGAGAAAGCTATTACAATGGAGGGGAAGAACAGGAAGGCAAAAGGGAATGGGTCAATCTTACTCTCTCATTTGGCTTAAGTAGGGAGTAACATACATATTATACTGGGTATCTTACCCCACAGGAAAGTAAGGGGGAAGTGGATAAGAGGGGGGGATGATAGAAGAGAGGGAAGATTGGGGGGGGGAGGGTAGTTAGAAGCACACACTTTTGAAAAGGGACAGGGTCAAAATGGAAAATATAATAAGGGGGGGCAGGATAGGATGGAGGGTAATAAAGTCAGTCTTTCATAATATATCTACTATGGAAACGTTTTGCATAACTACACATGTACAACCTATAGTGAACTACTTATCTTCCCAGTAGGAGTGGATGATAAGGGAAGAAGGGAAAAAATCTGGAATTCAAAGTTTTTTAATCAAATGTTTAAAATATATTATTATTATTGCATGCAACTGGGAAATAAGATATACAGGCACTGGGATATAGGAATCCATCTTGCCCTACTAGAAAGTCAGAGGGGGGTGGGGGAGGATATAAGAGAGAGCAGATTGGGGGAAGGGGTATTCAGTAGGATTGCTATTTTGTGGTGGTGGATAGGGGAAAGATGGGAAGAAAATTTGTAACTTAAAATCTTTTGAAAATGAATGTTGAAAGCTAAAAATAAACAAAATGAAAAAGATATTCCCTCCCCTTAAAGATCCTACAGTCTAATGGGGGCAGATAAAAATGAGAGGAGGTTAACCATGGCAGAGAGGTATTTCCTTAGACTATCCGGTACTGAGGCATGGTAATGGTGAAACAGAAAAGAAATGGAGCACCTGGTGGTAAATGAAGAGATGGTTGGGAATTCTGAGCCTTCTATAAAGGGAGGCATTGGGAAGAGTTTTTGCTATGCCCTCTCCAGCCTTCCAATCAACAGGACAAAGGCAACTGAGGGCAGTTATGAAAGGAATCTCTCTCTCTCTCTCTCTCTCTCTCTC
>NW_027186540.1:14020376-14039967 GCF_028583685.1 Petaurus breviceps papuanus
CCCCCCCCTTTCCCTCTTGTCCTCTTTCTCTCCCTCTCTTCCTCTCAAAATTTCATTTGATTGAGATTTCTTATCATAGCCTTGGTTGTTTATGGTACTGATGTTTTTTCTAACTTTTTAATTAAATACCTAGTATTGATCTAAACCCAATTTCTTTCAACTTCTTTTAGATTTTCTTAGTAGTTCATGTCAACTAATGGGCTCTTCCTCCATGTGGTTTACATTCTTGGGTTTATCCAACATAAGGTTACTGAAGGCTATTTCTGATTCTTCCTTGTCTGGTTCAGCAGTATCAAATTCAAACATAAATAAATATACATACATACATAAGGAACCATGCTGACCATATCCACTTCAAAAACTACATAGTAACATTATCCATTTTTCAAGCATTTTTGATGAAAAGACCAGAGCTGAATAGAAAATTTGACTTTCAAATACAAGACTCAAGAGAAGCATAGAAAGGTAAACAAGAAAGAGAAATTGTAAGGGACTTAAGGTTAAATTGCTTACATTGCTACATGGAAAGATGACATTTGTAACTCATAAGACCTTTCACATTATTAGGGAAGTTTGAAGGAGTATATATAGATGGAGGGAATAGGTGTGAGTTGCATATGAAGGGATGATATCCAAAAAATAAAAAATAAAATTAAGGGGTGAGAGAGGAATGTACTGGGAGAAAGGGAAAGAGAGAGATAGAATCAGGTAAATTCTACCACATAAAAGAGGCAAGAAAAAATTTTACAGTGGAGGGGAAGAGGGGGATGGAGTGAACCTTAATATCATCAGAATTGGCTTAAATAAGGAATAACATACATCCTCAATTAAGTATAGAAATCTATCATACCCTTGTAATGGGAATGCAAATTTGGAAGATCTTCCCTGCCCCTAGGCTAAAATGCACCTGAAGCCTGGGGAGGGAGGCTTGTTTTTCAGTAGATACTTCTTGATTGGCCAGTGAGTCAATAAAGTTGTTACATTCTCTGAGGCAGGAGAAGGCTATATAAGCCCTGATGTGTAGCTTTGTTTTGGGACTCACTTTGAGAAGTGTTCTGTGATTTGATCTGAATTCTGGGAAGCCGTTGTTGAGAGTCCCCCGACTTTGAAAAACCCAGATGTGGAAACCCAGATGTTGACTGGGTATGGATGTAATGGTTGGACAGTTTGGAAAGCTGTCTACTTGATCTGTTAATGTCTTGATAATTCTGTCTGTATATTTTGAAGTTTGGGGTGCTGACCTTTTTCCCCTGAACAAGGTAAACGATATATGTCTGACTGATTAAAGTAAGCTTGTTTAACCCATTTTTAGTTGCTTTCCTTTAACAAAGCAGATCCAAGAACCTGTGTGAGCAGGCACCCTGGGGACATGGGGTGCTTGCCGCTACAACCCTATAGTAGGAGAGGAAGGAGATAAGAGAAAGGGGGTGGTGATAGAAGGGAAGGTAGATTGGGGGAGGGGCTAGTGAGAAGCAAAACACTTTTGAGGAGGGACAAGGTGAAAGGAGAGTGAGAATAGAACAAATGGGGGGATAGGATGAAGGGAAATACAGTTAGCAATTATAACTATGAAAATAAATTTGAAACTGGTTTCTCTGGTGAAGGTATGAAACTGGGGAAATTTTAGAAATACATAAGTGAATATTTAAAAATAAATTTAGTTCATTTTAGTCTCATATACTCTAGCCTAGTATCTTTTCTCCTGAATTTAGTGTTGAGGCCAATGGAGATAGGTTAATTCCATTTCCTTTATTCCTAGCTGAAGCAAACAGTTACTTATATTTTTCTAAGCTTTAACTTTTAAATGGTTGAGGTAATTGATGTGAAGTTCCCAAATAAGACACTAACATTCCCCAACTCAAAAGAGCCACATATAATATTCATGTTGTAATTATTTTTCCTTGAAAAGAAAAAGAGATGGAAGGAGGATTAAATAAGTTAGTAATTAATATAGAAGAAATTATTTACTACTATAGCAATGATGATTAGAAAAAATGGTATATTTTTTAAACTTCTACTTCTAATAACCATGGAGATTGTCTATGATTGATTTCTTGTTAGTAGCTATCACAATTGTTTTTCTAGATCTACGATTGTTATTCATGCAAATTTAGTAGCAAATCTGTTCTCCAGGGAAGATCAGTGGAACAGACTTGATCAGAGCTCAAAGTAGATTAATATGTAATTGGGAAATCTTTAACAAAATGAATAAAAGTAGACATTCCATTTGTCTAATTCTGCTCTCTAAGACATTCTTCTCTTCACTGGATTTTTGGACCTCTTTTACCATTTGGTCAAGTCTGTTGTTTTTTTTTACTTCTTTTTAAAAAAATAATGTATTTACTATTAGTTTATGACATTCAGTTCCACAAGTTTTTGAGTTCCAAATTTTCTTCCCCACCCTCTCCCCCCACCATGGCTACATGTAATCCAGACATACATTCTACATATACCTTCACATTAAACATTATTCAAGTTGTAAAGAAGAATTATAATCAATGGACGTGGAAGAAGAAACAAAACAAAAGGAAAAACAGAGTGAACAAGTAGTTTGCTTCAATCTTTATTCAGACTCCATAATTCTTTCTCTGAATGTGGACAGCCTTTTCCATCATGAGTCCTTTGTAGCTGTCTTATAACCTTGCATTGCTGAGGGGCACCCAGTCTATCAGTCAGTCATCACAGATGTCTGTAATTATGTACAATTTTCTCCTGGTTCTGCTCCTCTCACTCAGCATCAATTTATATAAGTCTCTCCAGGTTATTATGAAGTCCATCTGCTCCTCATTTCTTATAGCACAATAGTATTCCATTACATTCCTATACCACAACTTGTTTAGCCATTCCCCAATTGATGCACATCCCCTTGTTTCCAATTCCACCACAAAAAGAACTGCTATAAATATTTTTGTACATATGGTTCCTTTTCCCACTTGTATGATCTCTTAGGGATACAGTCCTAGAAGTGGTATTGCTGGGTCAAAGTATGTACTTTTTTTTATAGCCCTTTGGGCATAGTTCCAAGCTGCTCTCCAGAATGGTTGGATCAGTTCACAACTCCACCAACAATGCATTAGTGTTCCAACTTTCCCATATCTTCTTCAGCATTTATCATTTTCCTGTTTTGCCATGTTAGCCAATCTGACAAGTAAGATGTGGTACCTAAGAGTTGTTTTGATTTCTATTTCTCTGATTAATAGTGATTTGGACATTTTAAAATATGATTATAGATATCTTTAATTTCTTCCTCTGAAAACTGCCTCTTTATGTCCTTTGACCATTTGTCAATTGGGGAACAAGTCTCTTTTTTTAAGGTGTCATTTTCTTTATTATTTTTGGTGTCTCCTTGTAATGCCAAGCACAAGCAACTCCCGGGTTCAAATTATTAGCATAGCAAACTCCATTTAGTAAGTGACAAATTAAGGCAAAACATTCACAGAAAAGAGAAAATCAAAATACAGCATTCACCAAGTATAATTCAATAATTTCCAAGTACTACTCCACCCCTGGAAAGTATGTTCATTTAGTCAATCACAAAGTCTTCTCTCCATTCAACTGGAGATTAAATCAAAAATAAAGTACATTCATTTGGTCAGTCACAGAGCACAAAAAGTCAAAAGTTTCCCACCCCTGGATCACAACTGAATTACAATTATCATCAGCACAGCATTCAATACCCAGGGGGCAGTCTTTTCTTCATCTTGACCTGAGGCAAGTACTCAGCAATCTCAGTTCCTGGGGAGACAAAGCTTAACAAAGCCACAAGATACATTGCCAGTGTCCTCATTGATTCATTCTCTGCCTGAAGAACAGTCTCAGGACACCTGAAAACATCAAGAAGACCCTCTTCCAGGAGTTCTGTAAACATGCAACAAGAAAATCCTTCTTCAAGGCTTCTGAACCAACAGCAAGATTCCAGGACCTCAGCAACAATAGCACTGTCCTTCACCAGCAGATGAATTCGGCAAAACAACATCAAAACAGACAGACAAAATACTGGCATCACAGCCATGCCTCCTCAGTTCTCAGCAGCTCTGGGTAGCAGCTCTCAAAAGTTCTGGACAGCTCTAACTGGCCCTAAGCAATCCTCCACAATGCTGCTCCCAAAAGTTCTTCTGACCTCCTCTGCTTGGGCCTGTCTCTAAATCCAGGGCACCAGCTTGTCCCAGTTGAGCCCTCTCTATTCAAATCAACAAGTCAGTCCCACAAGTGGGATTCACAAGCTCTGGGTTTCAACACTCAACCTGAAAACCAAGCCAATACAGGGGGATCTTTAAATTCCAATACCATTACACTCCTTTACCAAACTGTTGACTTGTTTTTCATTGTTTTCTTGCATCACTCTCATTTCTCTTCCCAATTTTTCCTTTACCTTCCTTATTTGACTTTCAAAATCCTTTTTAATGACATTCATGACCTGGTTCCAATTCCTATTTTTCTTGGAGTTTTTGGATGTAGGATCTTTAATTTTGTTGTCTTTTTCTGATTATGTATTTTGATCTTCCTTGTCACCATAGTAATTTTCTGTAGTCAGAGTTTTTTTTTCTCCAATGTTTGCTCATTTCCCCAGCCTATTACTTGACTTTTTACTGTTTGCTAAAGTAGGACTCTGCTTCCTGGGTAGAGGGTGCCCTGTCTCAAGCTTCAGGCGTTTTATGTAGATATTTTCAGAGATTCTCAGAACCTGTAAGTTTTCAGTCCTTCCAAGGTGGTATGATCTAAGGAGAAGTATTTACACCTCTCCAGGCCTGGGCACTGGTCTGTGAGTGACCAGCAGTCTTTTCTGCACTGGAAAATATAGTCTTTTCTGTCCTGGAACTATGAGGAGGGACCCCCCCCTCCACTGCTGCCGTGACCTCTGCTATGCTAATGCTCCTCCTTGCAACAGACCTGTCCCAGTGCTAGCAAGGAGACTCCAGTAATCTCCTGCTGACCAGTTTTTCAATCGCCATACTCTGTATGGGCTGAGACATCTGGAAGCAACCACTGCTACTGCTAATTCAGTCACTGCCAAGGCCTTCTCCTGATTTTCTGGGGCCTGGTCTGAGCTGGTGCAGCCTGTCCTGGACTGCACTCATTTCTTACCCTGATGCAAAAGACTTTTCCTGCCTACCCTCCATCTTAGGTTGGAAATTTGTTTTATTCCATCTTTTTGTGGGCTGTGCTGCTCTAGAATTTGTTTAGAGTCATTTTTTTAGAGGTATCTGGAGGATTTGGGGGGAGAGCTCAGGCAAGTCCCTGCCTTTCCTTCATTGTCATGGCTCTGCCTCTTCAAATGAACTCCAATGTAATGTAGAATACAATGGTGAACAGTCAAATGAAACCAACGGTTTCCCATATAGTGATAGTAAAATATTTCAGGAAAATAGACAAAGAAATGTAAGTATTCTAATAGTATCCCTTCCTAACGTAGAATCATGTTTTCATTCTATTTCTTGTTGAGAAGGAGCTAAATAAGTGAATACAATTTCACTCCCTTTGGATTTATTCTGAAAAGCTTTTGTAAGCTATGAGAAGCTACAGAAATAAAGTGATTCAGCAACTTGAGGCCAATAACTAACAAATTGTGCATGAAAGAAAAGAATGACTTGGCAAATGTTTTATTTTATAGCAGGCTCAGTTTTTAATTCTAATTCTTCTCT
This sequence comes from Petaurus breviceps papuanus, assembly GCF_028583685.1. NCBI lineage: Eukaryota > Metazoa > Chordata > Mammalia > Diprotodontia > Petauridae > Petaurus > Petaurus breviceps. The sequence goes on from NW_027186540.1 coordinate 14,026,019, forward strand.
CTTTACTCTCTACCCACACCAGATTTCCTTCTTTCCTTTGTCCTTAATCTTTAATTTTTGTTGAAGATCCCATTCAAATAATATTTGGACATTCACTTTCACCCAAATGCTTCTTGCTGCTTTCCAGGTAACCATGACAATATTTCTACAACACTTTGCTAGGAAGAATCTACAAGGTAGATAATACAAGAATTAGGTTTCTTTTGTTCTAAATTATGATAATTGATTATTATTAACCATATAATATACTAACATCAATATTAAGTTATATCTTCTTTCTGAGGTCATTAGAAATATTTGCTAATTAATTTTTACAACACAGTTCAGCAAGGATATAATCCCCATTTTGTAAACAAAGAAAGCTTTTTAAATTGAAGTCCATTATTTTCCATTTGCTAAATATTTTGAATGTCAACTTACATTAACTAGGATCAACTCAATGTCTACATAATCTTAGCATTAGGAGATCATTGTCATCAATGATTTATTGAGCAATTATTTATAATATGTAAGGCAATGTGCTAAGGAAGCATAGCATTTATATATTTCATACATATTTTAGGTATGTTACACATTATTTAAATGCCACATTAAATAGTCTTCCAGGTTCAAAACCACAAGACTCTTCTTGGCTCCTCAGTCCCCCTCACACTACATTTTTACCTCCATATAATCTTTTCATCTGTTCTTTTTTTTCCTACTCACAAAATTCCCACTCCTGGTCAGTCCCTCATCCACTATTGCCTGAACTATTGCAAGAAGCTCCTAATTCATATCCCTGCCTCAACTGTCTCCCCAATCAAATCTATGTTCCACACAGCTGCATGAGCGATCTTCCTTAAGCAGAGTTCTGACCATGACGTGTTTCAACAAGTTTTGAAATCATGACTTCTTTGAAGGAGGCTCTCTCACTATTTTCTGACTTCTCTGGGGTTTCACTTTGTATTAAGCATTAATCTTGTCAATTCAGCCTCAACAGCATCTCATTCTTTACTTTTCCCTATTCACACAGTCAGCACTTTAGTTCAGGTCCTCAATTTTTGCCACCTGACCTCTTTTTTCTCTTTCTGTATTATCTCACATGGCTACCACACCAGCTCCCATAGAGTCAATTATTATCTCTATAAAAATGACTCTCACATTTATATATCAACCTCTCTTCTGGGTTATAATCTCACATCATGGGACTATTGGGAATTTCATCATGACTATAGGATATTCCAAACTGAATACCATAAGTACTCAACAGAACATATATCTGCCTACATTCTGAATGAATTCCAGTAATATATCTGGGCCACACCAGCACCAGACCCATTCTGGTCTCTTAACTAGGCTCCCAATATCCTGTGGCCATCCTTCCTCAAGCTCCCACCTGCAATAAGGTAGCTCTCCAGGGGCCTCAGGGAGGCAGTGCTTGAAGGCTAAAATAGAACAGTTGGATCAACTACATCTCTTTGCAGACTTCTCCCCATCTACTGATATTCTGCCTAGACTCATTTTGCAATTATTAGCATGTTTCCATTCCCTTTTACTCTGTTCTTCCAAGTCACATGAAAAACATGGCCAAATGAGAAATAAATCACCATTCCCAGCCATAAATGTTACCACTTAATCGTTCCCATCTACCCTAGTTTTACCCTGCCCTTCAGTGACATAGTCCTGGTGTTCCTGCCTATTCCACTGTCTAATCTGAAAATACTGTTCCATGATTAACAAATTCCCTGTCATCGTGCCTTTCTGACTTCTTCTACTGGTACTCACCGAGAACTGATTTTATCCTGACTATACCACTATCCTGGCCAACCTTTTTATTAATGACAGCATTTTCTCTCATACCTCCCATCTCACTGAAAATGGTGGGGAGATTGAATATTTCTTGCTTCCCACTGCCAATTCCAGATTCTTCCTCTATTATCATCACTCAGCAACTTCTCCTTTAAGATTCATACCATAGAAATTTATCACCCAATGTAGAGCCTTATAGCTATTATCTCTTGACCACCCAGGATATTCACCTCCTTCCTCAATGAATTTAGTGCTCTTGTAATAAAAATTCATGATGAATCAAAACAAATTCCCACATTGGCCATAAGAGAAAATATCTTATTCTGAACCTTGAGTCTATCACCTCTGTGTCAGGAGGTGAGTAGTATTATAATTGCTCACCTGGAATTGTGGAAACCCAAAATCATTGTTTTGATGTGAGTTAAGTCTTTTGAAATTCTTTCTCTTTTTACACTGCAGTTATTGTATAAATTGTTCTCCTGGTTCTGCTCACTTCAATTTCATACAATTCTACCCATGTTTCTTCTGAAATTTACTTTTCATTTCTTAAGGCATAATGATATTCAATTACATTTATATACCATAATTTGTTCAGTTGTTCTCTAATAGATGAGCATCCTTAGCTTCCAGTTCTTTACTGCAATAATGAGCAAATGTTAAAATTTGTTATAAATATTTTAGTACAAAAATATTCTTAGCAGATTTTTTGTGATAGCAAAGAATTGGAATTTGACAAGCAATTGGAGGTGATAAGCAATTGGGGAATGAGTGAACAAGTTGTGGTTAATGAATGTAATGGAATAATATTGTACTATAAGAAATGACAGGCAGGCAAATTTGAGAAAAACGTGGAAAGACTTATATGAACAGATGCAAAGTAAAGTAAGCAGAACGAGGAGAACATTGTACACAGTGACAGCAATCCTATGTGATAATCAACTATGAATAAGTGGACTCTTCTCAGTAATATAATGATCCAAGACACTTCCAGAGAGGAAAAGATAAAATTGGAAACTCAAAAAAATTTTAATAGATGTTAAAAATTGTTTTTACATATAATTGGAAAAAAATACTATTTTAAAAATAAATACATGTTTTAGTAGGTATAAATCATTGCCACTCTTTCTTTGATATCCACCAACAGGCTATCAGGGTACTTGTTTTCCTGCAGTTTCTCCAACAACTATCTTTTTCCTTTTTTGTCATCTTTGCCAATTTTATGGGTGTAAAATAGGTGGGAAAATTTTTCTCTAATTATTAGTGACTTGAGTCAATCTCTACAATCTGGCTTCCTATCTCATCATTCAATTGAAACTGCCTTCTGCAAAGTTACAAAAGTCAAAGTTCCCCACTCATGGGGTGCAATTAAGTTACAACTTCAACAGTCACTACTCAGGACCCTCTTAAGGGGTAATGGAAAATACAAAAGCCATACACCCCTAGGTCACAAGTAAACTTACAATTTCATCAGTCACTACTCAGTACCCATGGAGAGGTCTTTTATTCTTGACAGCTTTCATGGTTCTTCTTCCATGACCCCAGATCCAACCCAAATCTAATCAACTGTCACCTGAGTTCAAAGGCAGACAGGTCCCAGCTCCTTGTCCAGCTCTCCATGCAGTTCCTGCTTCACACTGGGGCTCACAGTATCCAGTTCATGTCAAATCCTTCACAGTCTCTGTTCTGGGAAAAACAAGGCTCAAAAAAGCCATAAGAACATTCATGCACATCAAGAAATCCACAACATTAGTACAAAGTATCAGCACCACAGTCATGCTTCCTCAGTCTTCTGCAGCTCCAGCTGGCCCTCCGAAATCCTCAGCAGCTCCAGCTGGCCCTTGGAAGTCTTCAGCACCAAAAGCTCTGTCCTCAAAATCAAAATCATTATATCCAGCCTCCATGTGGCTTGCTCCAAGAAATTCTGTCTCAGTTCTCAATTCTCATTCCTTTTCTAATTTCTTCTCAATTCTCTGTTCAGTCTTCAGTCCAGCAGCAGCTGCTCTGCCTCCATGATGTTTACACCAGGAAATTCTCACTTTCTAGCTTGTGCTCTTCCTTATATATGGTATAACTCCTCCCTCTTCAGCCCTTTTCTGTCACATCAGCAACAGGGGTACTTACCTCCTTTTTCTTTACAGAGGCTTGTAATGTTAACACAATTTGACCCCTTTGTATTGGCAAGTAAGCAGGTACTTAGCACTTAGTAATTGATCAAGCCTCTGTGAAAGAAATAGAAGGTATGAACCCCTGTTCCTGATGTAATAGGAAGGGGTTGGCTAAAACAGGAAGTAGCTAATGCTATGTATATAAGAAAAGCCCCAGAGAGGCACAGTCAGAATTTCTTAGAGCACCATGGAGGCAGAAGCAGCTGCTGGGTGGAGGCTGAAGAGGAGCATCAGAGCCCAGGATCCCAGGAGCCCCTCCTCCCAGGCTGGATAAGGTGATTCTGATTTTTTGAATGAGCTGTAGAAGATTGAGGAAGCATGACCAGGATGAAGGGACTTTGTCTGTTTGTGGCTTGGTTGAGACTTGAATTCCTGGGAGCAGAAATTGTAAAGGATTTGAGATGGAATGGACCCTGTGAACTTCAATGTGGAGTAGGACCTACCCAGAGAGCTGGATAAGGAACTGGGAACTGTCTTCCATTGAACCCAGGTGACAGTCTGGTGAATCCAGGTAGAATCTGGCACCATGGAAGGGGATCCAGGGAATCTGAGAACCAGCCCCAAGTCAAGATGAAAAGACCTCTCCATGGGTACTGAGTAGTGATGAAATTGTAGTTTACTAGTGACCTAGGGGTGAAGGGTCTGTGTATTTTCTAATGCTGGTACTTAATGATTAATGATACTTAGTAAATGATTGCTAAATAAGTGACTGATTGAATTAATTTAGTGTGCCCCATCAGTGGAAGACTTTTACTATTGTATTTTGTGATGATTGTTCTTTGTTCTAAATATTGTGACCACTTTGGTGAAAAATATGTGGCCATTTTAATGATAAGCTGTTGTGAATATTATATTGTGATTTTCGGTGATAAGTTGTAATATTGTGAATGCTGTACCTTGATTTTCTGTGAATGTTTTGCTTTGATTTATTATGGAATAGAGTGTTCACTATACTGTGTAATCAGAATCTTAAAAGCTGTTCACAGTAGCATTCTTCTGGAAAGCTGTTGGAGCATGGCATTACAAGGCTTGATTTGAAACTAGGTGCTAAGTACCTGTCAGCTTTCCAATACAAAGGGATCTTCAAATTCCATTACCATTATACTTACCTAGTCAACATTTTGAACTCAGTGTCTTGTAGATGTCTCAAACTACATGCATCCAAAACAGGACTCATTAACTTCATTCTCTCTCCCTGATTAAAATGTAAGACTCTTTTTTTTTTTTAAGCAATTGGGGTTAAGTAACTTGCTCAAGGTTACACGGCCAGTTATTTCTGGGTGTGGTGCTAAGTGTCAGAGCCCGGGATTCGATCTCCAGGTTGTCCCAACACTGGAACTGGTGCTCTTACTCGCTGAGCCACCTGGCCGCCCCTAAGCAATTGGGGTTAAGTAACTTGCTCAAGGTTACACAGCCAGCCAGGTGTTTCTGGGTGGGTGCTAAGTGTCTGAGCCCGGGTTCGATCTCCAGGTCTTCTCAACACTGGAGCCGGTGCTCTTACTTGCTGTGCTACCTGGCTGCCCCCAGAATGTAAGACTCTTGAAGGAAAGGATTGTTTTTCTTTTTCTTTATTTGTTTGCTTTATTATTTTGTATTCCTAATTCCTAGAAAATGGAAAGAGGTTAATATGGACTGATTGATCAAATTCAAGCATACTACTTCTCATTAATGAGAAATAACTGCTAGGAAGAGGCCTTAGACTAAATTAACTAATGGTTAAACTGAGCAAGACTATAGCCGTAACCCTAACTAATGCACTTTTAATAGCTCTTCCTTATTTAAGAACATTAGGCCAAATTTAATCTATAGCCATGGTACTGGAATGGATATGTATATGCAAGGAACTGAATTTTATTTTTTACATAGGATGTGTCCTTGTAAAGTCATATATTGAACAAATGTAATTGAAGATTCATCATAAGAAACACTGACTTTTTTTTAAGAGAACCATTGGAAGACTTCTATAAATTGATCTAAAATGAAGTAGAACTAAGACCACCATATATAATTACAACATAAATGGAAAAGAACAACATCAAAATGAAGAAGAACACTGTGTAAATATATGAACAAAGTTGTCTTCATAGAAGGGATTAAAAAATACATCTCCATTACTTAAGAGAGGAAATGGAGTACTAGAGGTATGGAATATTTCATTTACTGTCATACCCAGCTGATGTGTTTGTCTTTGTTGTTGAATGCCTTTCTACTTTTCTCTCTTCTTTTTTCTTTATTGCAAACTATGACTCTCTGTGTAACTGAGGAGGAGGAGGAATTTATGTAAAAATAAAAGTAAAATGAGATAAAAGATATACGAAGGAGTAGAAGGAAAAAAGAAATGAATGCATTAGAAAATGTTTTTGTGAAGTTAACAATTTTTCCTCAGTGAATTTGTACTGAAAGGACTGCATTCAGTGGTGATACCAGTACCACATTTCTTTTATTGTATCTAGCCCTTTCCCTTTAAATCTGATCACTCTAGCTCTTTGAAGTGAATAGATTCTCCTGGGAAAACATGTTAGTTAATGTGGTGTCAACAAAAGCAGCTGATAGGCAAGACAGCTTCCTTGTAAATCAGATAAGCATGGACCTTGACAAGAGCTCCATGGAGAGTGCATTTAGCTAAGCAAATTTGCTGTGAGCTCTGTGACATTGCTCCCAGAATAACCTAGACTGGAGGAGTTTCATTTCCTGGTTTCTATGCTGCTCTTGCTTCCAGGAAAATAAGGAGATGAAACATCTTTGCCTCTTTTCATTTAACCACCTTCACCTACACAGACAATGACAAACACATTACTTGAGGTAGAGTGAGGAGGAGTTAAGTAGCTAGAAAATCTTTTTTTTTTAATTCTGCAAATATGTAAGGAATATTTTTTTTAATATTATTCTATGGAAAGATGATATTGCTAGCCAATGGTATATGAGCTTGAATTGTCTGTCCATTGGTAGTGGTAAGTTTACACTGATGAAATCATACTCCCTTTCCTAGTCTTCACTCCCCAAGCCCCCAAAGATTTGTTATCAACTCAAGTTAGGTTCTGGGTATTTAATTTTTTTTAATTTATGGAATAAAACAATCATTGACATAACATAGTATAATAAAAAATATCGCACATGAAACGGCAAATATATTGTGTACAACTTGCTATTTATTTTAAAGCTATGTAAATTTTCCCCTTTTTTCCTTCTCTCCCCTCCATCCTAGAGATGACTACCATTAGACACAAGTGTGTGCGTGTAAAATCATTCTATATATACTTCTATTCATCATTTCTTTCTCTCTGTGCAGATAGCTTTTGCATACATTCTTTTTTTCAGATTTAAATAGTTGGAGAAATATTAATTGTTCATGGGTAGGCAGGGTCAATATAACAAAAAAAGACAAAACTAATTTATATATTCAATGCCATCCCAATTAAATTATCAAAAATATTTTACTGATTAGAAAAAATAATAAAATTCATTTAGAAAAAACAAAAAAAAGTCAAGAATATCAAAGTAACTAATGAAAAAAATGTAAAGGAAGGAGTCTTAGCAGTACCAGATCTTAGACTATATTATAAGACAGTAATTATAAAAACTATCTGGTGATAGCTAAGAATAAAAATGTAGATCCGTGGAACAAAGTAGACATACAATTTACAGAGGCAAATAAATATAAACTGATATTTGACAAGTGTAAAGACTTAAGATTTTTGGATAATAATTCATTATTTGGGAAAACTGAAAAGCACTGTGGCAGAAACCAGTATCTTAAACCATTTACCAAAATAAAGTAAAAATAGATATATGACCTAAATATAAAGAGAGATTTTACAAGAAAATTCGAACGTGGAACATGTTATTTATAAGACTTGTGGTTCTGGGTATTTATAACAAGGTGAGACTAATTGTTTCACCTGCGATCTAACATGATTTTAGTGATATTAGGTTACTGCTCTGACCATCTTCACCACTTAGCCAAAGACATATGTAAAGGTAAAGCCAAAGAAAATATTGGCAAATGTATACCATTTACTAACTTTTTAAGGATGTCTAAGACAATTTCCATAGTTTGAAGGTCAATATTATATAATATCAAAACTAGATTCATTCGGTCCTTTAAAGTGAGTAAAAAGCCACATTTAGCTACCAATAAATAGCCTTTGGGAAATAGCACAGTGATTTTAGTGACCCTAAGCTTGTCCCACTGGTGCCCTTTCCTGAGTTCCTTCCCATTTCCCTTGAATCCAATTATGCTTATTGACTATTCACATATCTTAGATGAGACAGAAGTCACCAACTCTATTCCTTCCAGTGAGATGGAGGATCACTAGATCTTATCATCTGGCCTATAACTTCCACCAAAGTCTTCCAGGCCTTACCATTTCTTCTGAATCTACATTGCTCCAACAACCCCAATAGAGACATCTGAACTACTAACATAATGTAAGGATCCCTGGGCCTTTCCATCTATCCAGTTGTAGCTGTCTTAGGCCTTTTGAGTCTTTACCATCTACCTTTGACATTATAAACAAGACCTTTTCAGACATGGTACAAGGAGTATTATCAAAAAAAGCTATGATAAAATAATAGACTGATCAGATAGCCAAAGCAAGGTGTAACTGAGATTTTATGTGTTCTATTAATAGTCAAACAGTGATGAGACCATAGGAAAAGCTTCCTGCTTATAGGGCAGCTAGGTGGCACAGGAGAGAGAGCAGTGGAGCTGGAGTCAGGAAGATCTGAATTCAAATTCAGCGTCAGACACTAGGCATCTGTGTAACCATGGCCAAGTCACTTAACTGCTATTTGCCTCTGTTTCCTCAACTATAAAATGGGCTTAATAAATGCACCTACTTCCCAGGGTTGTTGTAAGTATCAAATGATATAATATTTATCAAATACTTAGCCCAGTATGTAGCAGATAAGTAGATACTATGTAAACGCTATCTATCTGTCTATCTGTCTATGATGATGATGACTCTCAGTGGTGGGATAGAAGAAGATAGAGACAAGAGTTCTCTAGATTTGGCAAGCAAAAGGCAGAAGTGATTTGCTGTCTGCATGGCTGGGAGAAGTTAGTACATCCGTAAGATCACAGATCCATAAATGTATTGAAACAGACTGGGACATCAACAAGAATATTTCATAAAATTGTTATAAAGCTGAGGGTAGAATAAAAGAGTTCAGACTGAGTAGTGAAGGTCTTTGAAGGCTACAAACACATTGTGGATCATTTTTTAAAATACCAGTTTACTTAAATCATTGGGTTCACATTTCCTCAGGGAACAATCAAGTATTAGAAAACAGAACAAGAATTTCAGTTACTTGGGGAAAAAATAATATATCACTAGTTTTATAAAGATGAATAAAAATCATAGGAGTTCAGGTAATGTCTTTCTTTAGTAGGTTTTTTTTTTTCTTCTAGAACATGAGGGTACCATGGTAATAGGTACCAAAACAATTTTTAGGCAGTAAAAGATTTTTAGTAAAGGAACATTTTTTGCTTTGGCTGGATTTCTTCCAAGCTCTTTCAGATATTTATATAAAATCATCTAAAAGTTTGATCACTTCTAAGCAACTATCTATCATTTGAAAATGAATGATGGTATAGAGTTTATCTAATCTAAGCCAGACAGGTTTGCCCTGTGCATAATATAAACATCATGAAATGAACTTAAGAATAAAAATAGTACCCTCTGTTTCTAAATTCTTTTTTAGGACAAGTTAAATTTTAAATAACCATCATTCTGATTTGTATGAGAGAAAGACATATTAGGAAGTAGAAAATAATCATTTATAGACTGGAAAAATTGAGAGTAACTTAACACAAGAATATTAAAGACAGTGAAATTGCCCACATTTTCAAAGATATTAGAAGACTGCAGTTATCTTTATGAGGAAAAAAAGTTGAACATTGTTATTTGCAGTATAAAACCTTTTGCTAGTATTCAATAAATCAGCAAATATCAGTTGTGTACTTTGTGCAAAACACTATCAGGGATATAAAGATATTTATAAAAGGAAGAGAGTTGGACAATGTTATCTACAGATCCCATTATCCTACAAACATTTCCCTGCCCTTCATTCATTAAACACTCACTCAGCACTGGGGATAAAAAGAAGAAAGTGAGATAGTTCCTGTCTTCAAAGAGCTTATTCATAGGTGCTTAACAATCACTTGGAGAAACAAAATATATACCCAAACGAAGAGAGTAAATGAGCTAACAAATATTAAATATGAACTTGTTCCTGCAATTATCCTAAGATGGAGGTAAAGAAGGCTTTAGAGGCAAGATAGAATTTTGAACTGGTACTTAAAAGACTAGATAGAACTTGTAGAAATGGGCTGAACTAGAGAAAGCGTGCTAGGAAGTAGAAAGATGAAAAAGGAAGAAGTGAGCAAAGGCAGAGAAATAATGAATATGGGTTGAATAGAGCTGACTTTGCTTGAGAATACCAAAGTTGTACTCCCTCCCTATAGACCACTGTCCTGTGTCCTACCTCAAGGCCCTCTGGAGACACAATTTTCCCTGGCTTCTACCACTAAGGGCTCACTCCAAGGCCTTGATTACCACCACTACCACCACTACCACCACTACCCCTAACATTGTGGGAGTGAGGTCTGAGAAACTGTGGGATGAGCTTCTCTCTCTTTTATAATTGTGGTAGCATTGTCTCATGAACCACCTCCCCACTGTGACCTCCAAATTAATTTGCCTTATATATAATTATGTCCAGTTGGAGTTCCAATAAAGAAGTCCAATTCAAATGAAGTATAACAAATCCAGGGCACATTAGAAATCAGCAAGTCAGTTTGACTAATGAAGAGAGTTTATCTAGTGGGAAAATAGGCTTAAATGATAGGTTGGGGCCAGGATGCAGGAACTTTCCTAAGTTAAAGATTTCAGATTTTCTCTCTTGCCAATGGGAAGCTACAGCAAGTGGCTGAGTATTTGTTGAGGAATTATTTACTGATCCCACATGCTTGTTTTAAATACTTTAATTTATGTATTGGGTTTTTCTATTCATGAATCAAAACAGTCCCTTGGGATCAAGATCAACTGAATAGTAATGAGTTAGTTTACCTAGAAATGCCATTTGTCAGATTTTTTCCATGTCTCTTTCCTTACCTAAGGGTAAAATATGCAAAAATGACATGAAATGGAAATTTTTTAAATACATGTTAAAAATCAAGACATGAATGCCTTCATCAGCCAGGAAAACGAGATTCTAGTAAATGTGAATCTTCAGGATTATAATTTTGTGGAAAACTTCACTGAGACTGACCCTCAAAACTTTATATTAAGAGAAGGTTTTTATACTATTCAGCTCTCCTCACCATTCCAAGGGGGTGAAAGTTTTAATAAAGGGAAAAATAAAGATAAGGTTTTAAAATAGCTTTTATTCATCCAACAGAAAATAAAATTGTCATATGCCAACAGTTTTCACTGAAATCATGAAAAGTACATATTTTATACTTACATAATTATGTTAGAATTCTTCTACATGGACTACCTAAAGATTTACTAAAGGTAAATATTAAATCTGGTGACCCCCAAGGAAAATCAAGTAGAGTAAGGTACAAGCCTGATAATTATTTAGTCATAATAACTCTGATTCTGGAAGAAAGAAGAAAAGAGACACATGAAGACCCTTTAAGAAGGTGAGGAATGGACTCTCTCTTCCCATATCTTTAGTAATTCAAGAAGAGGCTACATCTGTATAAAATGGTGGGGTAATAGGTGTGCCAGTACACTGAGACAAATGAGATCTTTGCTTCTCATTGGAGTTCCAGGATAACTATGTAAGTATATTGCAGGATCGTCTCCTGGCAGGTTGTATTCAAAATCAGAAGGCAATGAGACATTAGAAATCCATCTGCCGGTTTACAAAAGGAGGCTGTCAGCATAGCAGAGGAATGACATTGAGAGCAGGGAAGGGATGTTCATCCACATAAAGCACTGAATCAGTTAGTTGAACATAGCTTCTCAGTGTTGGTCATGAGTCATGATCCCATGACTGAAGGAGGAGATCCACTTCCTCTAGTTCTGATCCTTTAGTACCCAGGATTGTTCAGTTGTATCCAACTCCTTGTGCTGCCATTTGGGGTTTTCTTCATAAGAATATCAGAGTTGCTCATCTTTTCCTTCTCCAGCTCACTTTACAAATGAGGAACTAGGGAAAACAGGATTAAGTGACTTGCCCAGGATCACCCAGCTACTAAATGTTTGAGGTTGGGTTTGAACCTAAGATGAGTCTTCCCTATTTTAATCTCAATGCTATATCCACTGGGCTGCTTAGTTGCCCTAGCACCAGGAACCTGTGTAAATGGCTTGAGCCTTAATCCTTTGAGGCAAGTATATGTTGAAGACAGTTTCAATATCTTTTAAGAAAAAATTAGCCTGACTTGGGGCCGGTAGGTTGGTTAGGATATTGGTCCTACCACGTGTGTAACATCCTGAGGGTTCAGTTGACACTGAAAATCTCCCTTAGACAAATACGTTTTTGTCTCTTGGTGCACGGACACTTCTTAAATGGTTATGCTTGTTTGGAGGGTAGATATGGTAGGAAACTCTGAAGAGATTTTATATTTCACAGAGAATATTAGCAAACCCAGGAAGCAATAAGTATAATGCCTAGAACGTTATAAATTAAAAAGAAAACAATAAACAAACAAAAAAAACCAACCTGAACACTGTGTTAATATAATAAACAGTCTTGTTGTAGAGAAGAAAAGATTTCTCCCTTCTTTGAAACAGTGAGGGATATGGTATGTGTGTATACTGTACGATTTGGTTCGTGTGTTGGCTAGTTTTGCCTGTTTTTTTTTCCTATGTTTTTTTTTTTAATTACTGCTAGGAGTGGTTAGTTGGCTCAGTGAATAGAGGCCATGGAGTCAGGAGGACTTGAGTTCAAATCCAACCTCAGATACTTAACACAAAAACTAGTCATGTGACCTTGGGCAAGTCACTTAACCCCAATTGCCCTTCCTTCCCCCCTGCAAAAAAAAAAAAAAAATTACTGCTGTTTATAAGGAATAACTGTCTGAGTTGAGGAGGAAAGATGTATTCAGAAGTGAAATATATATATACAACCAAAAATATCAATAACAACATAAAATATGCATTCTCTGTCAAAGAACAAAAAACAGAAAAATTATGTTTTCTTCATCCTATCTCTATCTTTTCTTGACTTCTTCCACACATAAACATGCTCAATTGTCAATTGAAAAAAAGTTTTCCCTTGATCTTCCCTTCCTTTCTAGTACTGTCCCTTCACTCTCTTCCTTTCACTCCAAACTTCTTGACAAATTCAAGATGCTAGATGCTTTCATTTGTCACTATTGACTATGTCTTTGACTCTTGAAATTTAACTTCTATCCCCTCTATTCTTTCAAAATAGCTCTTTCAAGGTGACAAGACATTACTTAATTACAAAAAACAGGCCCACTTTCAGTCCTCATCTTCCTATAGCATTTGACAATGTTGGTCCTGCCCTCCTGGATATTCTTTACTCCCTTGGTTTCAGAGACACTATTAATTCAAATGTGTAACTGCAGGGTTGACTGATGCTAATACACTTGAGCCCTGGTGAAGCAGTGACTAAGAGCTCAGTTCCTCCTCTTCCTAAAGGAAAAGAGATCAATAGATATTTCATACTAAGTAATGATGTCAGAGAAAGTAGAAGTGAACTGATAGTGGTTTGAAAAGCCAAAAATATTGAAAGAGGTACTAGAAGTGTGTGGCTACTAGAACAAAGAGAAATTATGGCCACAGTGGCATGGAGGAGGGTGGCTGCAAACTACCTCCTGCCACAGTCTATATGCCATAGAAATGACTGTCAGTATCACATCAAAGATGAGACCATCAAAGGCTGTTGAGAAAACAAAATAAGACAGCTGCTGATCAGGGCTGAAGAATACCAGACTGAGCTGAGCTGATACAGGGAATTATGTGCCAACAACAGAGCTAATAATCACTATTCTAGTACTCCTTCAGCCAGTCAAATAGT
>NW_027186540.1:14044967-14081044 GCF_028583685.1 Petaurus breviceps papuanus
TCTCTCTCTCTCTCTCTCTCTCTCTCTCTCTCTCTCTCTCTCTCTCCATCTCTCTCTGTCTCTGTCTCTCTCTCTCTCCAGAAGAGAAACAGATAGAAAGATGATCTGCTTTATTTCCCCCCTACCTAATCTTTCTTTCCATTACAGATTTTGTTTTCTCTATTTGGCATGAATTTTCAAAAGAAACTAGTTTTGCTAATATATTGCTTACTTCATGAAGGGGTGTGTGTGTGTGTGTATTTTTATGTGAGGGTCTATGTGTTTGTGTGACTATCCTTGGGGAGAATATATAGACCCAAGGAGAAAAAATATGTATGGCTACTCAGGGAATGAGAAGGCAACTCCCTTCTAAATTACCTGGTTTTATCAGCTGGGGGCTTGAAGCAAGTCAAAAAAATCATGCTGATTCAGTTATTTGACTCCCTTAGAGAAAAAAAGCCAACAACGGATGACATTTTGGAGATTATTTTGATAAGGAAAATTTCTTTGACTTTCAGTAAATTCCTTTAAGAAACAAAATTCCAAACCAACAGCTTTCCAATCTCTGCTGTTTCTCCAAAATCTGAATCTGAAGACCATCTCGCACCAACTGAAGCTCAGAATCAGAAAGTACAAAACAAATAATGTGCAAATTTCTTTTTGTAAACTTTGTAGGCTGTGAAGAATCCAAAGTGAGAATGAAAATCAATATGAAATCTCAGTTTCTGTTCAGGAATTTTACCCCATTATAGCAATGAGTCAGTTGTTTATGTAGCAGAGCAAAAAATCTTTTGTAAAAGAAATGCTGAAATTACAAATGATAGTTTTCATGACTTTTCAGTCATTCTGATGGAGAATCAACTCATATCTGTAGATATAAATCTTCTCAGTACAAGCACACATTGTAGTATACTGGCATAGACTATATAACTGGGACATGCCACAGTAGGTAGTCTCTGAAACATGTCTAGATATCCTTTACCTAGGTCTAGGGTAAACCCAAATCAAGTCATGATGACTCAGGCATTTGTAGCGTGTGATCAATCATTCTCTAATTGACTGTGAAAACTAAAGAACTAATGATTCAGGATCTGCTGAGCTAGACCTGAGTGTGCATACAAAAAGTACAAATCATCTCTCCTTCTACCAACTCCCTTCCCCCCCCCCAAGCTAGAGAATTGTGTTGAATTGCTTTCCAATGGAAGGGAGGGCATGTGCCAGACCTCTAACTTTCCAAGTGGTGGTTTCAAACTCAGGGTCTTAAGCAATCCTGTACATGGGATAGGTCCATCTCTCTTTTGTGCTTGTTCTTTATTGATATTATGTTAACTAGGATTCAGACATCTGAGTGCCCAAGAGATCTCAAGAGTTTGGGAGATCTAGAGGTATTATTAGAGATACTTCTTGTGGTCACAATTGAGGAATAGCTAAGGATTTCAACAGAGGCTGATGACAGCATCTGCACCAGGAGTTAAGACCATCATGGACAAATAGACCAGGAGTAAGACAGATTTATATAGTGGGATTCCTATGGCCTGTCAAAAAATATCTATGGGCTCAACAGAGGCTATGGGACCTCTGAGCCCAACTGGGCTACTCACCATGTAGAAAACTGCATCTAAAAAGAACCTAGTGAGAAAAAAAGCATTCACAAAAGGGATAAAAGGACACCCAACAACAAGAATTGGGATTTATCACACTATTCCTTATGTTCTCTACATAATTTCACAACCTTTGTCCTATAGGTTTGAGCCCACTATCCCCAAAGAATCTGTATATATTAGAAGAAGGTGGGAGCTATGTTTGGAAGGGAGTGTATTGGACCCATGGATGTATGGGTCCAAAAAGAAACTCATCATCTTTCCCCCTGAAATTCTCTCCCATTCATAACTTAACTTAAACTATTATTGTCCAAGATACCACTATCCTCCACCTGAATAGTCTACCTGTGCCATACCAGGAAACTGAATCACTTCCATTTGAATTGTCTTAGGAAGATTCTGAAGATCACCTGACAGGATAAGGTACCAGACACTCACGTCCTTATTCGAACTAAACTGCCAAGCATTCAAACTCTGCTTCAGAGAGCGCAACTCTGATGGGCTGACCATGATGTTCAAATGCAAAATGTACGCTTGCCAAAAGGACTGTTTTATGGAGAACTCACACAGGTCTTGCCATTCACATAGTGGTAACATACAAGGAAGCAGTAAAAGGACACTCTCAAGGTCTCTCTCAAGAACTTTTAGAATTGATTGTGTGACGTGGGAGACACTGGCACAGGACCGCTCAGCATGGTGTGCCCACATCAGAGAAGGTGCTGTAATCTATGAGCAAAAAAGAATTGAAACAACTCAAAGGAAATGTAGGATGGGCAAATTTGGAGAATCCACCCCAAATGTTCACATAGACCTTTTGTCCTGACTTGTGGTCGAGCATTCCAAGCTCATATTGGTCTGATCAGCCACAGTCGGACACATTGAAGCTTGACTCTAACATGGTGATGTCATTTTGGTCCTCTTCAAGAATGAAGGACAGTAGCCAACCAACCAACCATCCTCCACCTCACCCAGGCTTGCAACCTACATGTCATCCTTGGCTACTCAGTCTCTATCCCTGTATCCAATCTGTTGTCAAGGCCTGTCGTTTCCACCTTCATAACATCTTCTGTATATGTTCCCTTTCCTTTAACGCTACCACCACCTTGGTGGTAGGTCCTCATTGCCTTAAACCTGGACTACTGCAATGGTTTGAACCTCAGTGTCACTGTCTCAACTATCTCCCCACTCTAGGCCATCCTACAGTCATCTGTCAGACTGAATCTCCCAAAGCACAAATTTTACCATATCAGTTCCCTGCATTCAATCAATTCCACTGACTACCAGTTGCCTCCAGGACCAAATGTAAAATTCTCTGGCTTTAAAAGCATTTCCTAACTTCTCCTCTTCCTATCTTTTTAGCCTTCCTACTTTTTGCTCCTTACAAGCTACACTTCCCCCATACACATAATTTATTCTGTAATCTAGTAACACTGACCTCTTTGCTATTCCTTACAGAAGACATTCCATCCAGCATTGTCACTTACTGTTCCCTATGCCTGGAACTCCCTCCTTCCTTATCTCTGCCTCTTAGTTTTCTTGGCTTACTTTAAGTCTGAGCTAAAATCCACTTTAAGTCTTACTTTAAGTTTGAGCTAAGATCCACCTTCTATAGGAAGTTTTTCCCAGTTTTCCTAAATGCTTATGCTTTCCCGTTGATTATCTCTAAACATATACATATATATATATATATATAAAATACGCACATATATATGTGTAACCATATATACATGTGCACATATGTATACACAATATATGCATACAAGTACACAAACAAGATATATGTATGTTTGAATGCTCTCTCCCCCATTAGACTCTAAACTCCTTTAGAGGAGTCTTTTCACTTTCTTTGCATCCCTAATACTTAGAACGGCGCTAGGCACAAAACAGATCCTTTTTAAATGGGGAGGAAGGAGAGAATAAAATTGATCAAATGTTTTCTAGATCTTTTCCACAGTATTTATTTATTATTTCTTTTGTATCATTCAGATTAATTCATTCAACATAGTATCATAGTGTTGGATCCTACTTAGCAAAGCAGATTATACCATACTGTTGGGAAATAACTTAGCAATAGAACACATAAATAGTTTTTTCTAAATTGCTAATTGGATCATGATGACAGATAAAACTATTGACCATAATAAAAAAATATATATGAGATTGACTCATAATACTTTTAAGAAAAATATTTTAATAGATGTCACAATACTCAATAATCATAAACATCAAACTACAGGGTGTCCCGAAAGTCTGGACACATATCAAATCTCATTAACTATGCATATTTTCAAGAAATAAAATGAATTAAAATTTCAACAACATTTTATTTAATTAGCATAAATTTTAGACATGACAATTTCATATGGAACAAATACTTTCATTGGCTATTGGGGACTATTTTCCATATTAATGATATAAATTTAATTAATTATTGAGATTTCTTATGTTTCCAGACTTTGGGGACACCCTGTATTTTTAATGAAAAAGTATAATAACCTACAGGAAGAAAGCAAAATCATAGGGGAATAAGATGAAGTATATATCTTGTTTTCATTTTTTTCTGCTACTGCAGTTGTCTGGAAGATGCTTTCAGTGAGCCTAGAAAAAATGAGTTTAAATTCTTATTAGTTCTCTTTAATTGTTAAAAAAATTATTTTACCCATCTGTGCAATGGGCTAATGAAATTTTAATATAAAACAGTGATAATAGGATATCAACTGGTCCCAGAACCATTTCTAGTTTAATTCTATTGAATGTGTGATGGAAAGAATAAGAACAACAACAATAATAGCCATTATTATTATAATTATTGTTATATATGATAATATGTCATATAATATTTTTATTCTTATATATGAATATTATTATATTTAATTATAATATATTATGTATAAATATTATAATTAATTATGTTATGTAATAATTATTGTTATGTTATAATATATTATATATAATAATTATTATAATTATTGTTGGTAAAACCACTAAAATTATTATAAGTTCAAATGCTTATACTTGAAGAATTAATATTTTTAGTATAAGTTGACAAAATGATGCATATCTATATGGGGTAGAATATTGTTTACTGAAGTGAAATACTTCTGTCTCAGTGAATTTCTAAATTATCCCCAAATACATTTATTTCAAATTGATATGTCACTTTATAAAAGTTTATTATTGTTTACATTATTTTTCATACCAGAATAATTTCAAAAGAATTCCACTCAATAAGTTCTATAGAATATTCGCAAATTGTTATTGCCTTTATAAAAGAAAGTCTCAACTCTTAACGACAGGGTAAAAACTAAGAACTTTCAATTTATCATAAATATTAGACTGTAGATATTGTGATGGCACACAACACAATCTTTACGTCATGTATTACTACTTTAAGTTTTTAAACAAAAAAAAGGAAGGGTAGGCATATCCTATAAGACCTCATCAACTTTGGTACTCCACCTCATCACTACATTCTGGCTCCGCGAATATAGGACAGAACCATCTCTACCATGCCCTTGTGTGGGAATGCCTTGCTTTTCAGCTTCCTTTTGTGCGTTACTTTTCCCCATTAGATTATAAGCCCTTTGGGGGCTGGGATTGTCTTTCTTTTTTTTCTTATCCCTAGAGCTAAGCACACAATAAATACTTAATAAACATTTGTCAACTATTGCTGTATGTCTAATCAAACCATAAATCACTAAGATGACTAGAGGATATAGTAGAAAACATAGACCTAGCTCTATATAAAAATGCTCCTACAAAATACTATAATATTTGGCCAGCATCAGAAAAATTATTATATAATTCTTATTACTAATTTGAATAAAATATTAATAGCAATAATATTTGAGTCAGTTTATGAGCTCACCTTCTAGGGTAATTTAATTACAGGAGAACTAGTGGAAAATTGTATATTGTTCCATGGCTTTTATTGTATCTAGCATTTCTTTGTTTTTCAAGGACTTATATTCATAATAACTGACAAATGAAAATGTTTCATAGGTATACTTCTATGGCATTTATTAATTATTTTAATGATTTAGATTAACCTACTCAAAATTGAATCATAGAGCAGATCCTGTTTATTAGAAAAATTCATTATTATACCATACTTTTAGGATATAAATAACATGCTAACAGAACACTTAAATGGACAGTCTCTTCTAGGGTGATTATAATTTGTGACAAATTTTCAATTTTCATGATAATTTTAATAACACAAAATACTATTCTATTTGATCAGTAGAAGAATAATTACTGTACAGCTCATACTGCTAATATTTAAAATATTAATAACAATACTTTAGCCATTATACAATAAATTGAAGTTTCGTTACACAGTGCTCCTGGACTTTGCCTTAACTTAGACACAAATTTATCTGCATCTGCTTGGCTAAACTGATTATGGTCACACTCATATACACATATTCATTAGAATGGGACCACTATTTTTTGAATAACTGGCATTTAACACAGTGCCTGAAACATAACAGGTACTTAATTAATGCTTATTGACTGACATATATGTACTTCTTTGGTTTCTAAAAGTCCTTGAACATGCTGCTAGATAATTTTTATATTTTCTGTTAAGTTAAACTTTCTTCTAAAAATATAATGAACACAACTGTATTCAGCTTAAGTATAGGTATTCTTTATGTATATGTAAGATTATATGGGGGCGGCTAGGTAGCACAGCAAGTAAGAGCACCGGCTCCAGTGTCGGGATGACCTGGGGATCGAATCCGGGCTCAGACACTTAGCACCCACCCAGAAACATCTGGCCATGTAACCTTGAGCAAGTTACTTAACCCCAATTGCTTAAAAAAAAAGATTATATGTATATACATATATATGTGCCTACATAAATATACATATCCATCTGGACTTAAGTATCATTATTTCCTATAATGTGGATGAACCCTTTAACAGTATAGTGCTTAAGCCCTTTACAGCAATGTAGAATATCCTAAGGGATTTCTATGGCCAAAGATATCGTCTTATAGACAATCTGGAAGTGATATACAGACATGTGCGTGTGTGTGTTATTTCGTTCAACAATTCTTCATAAAGGGCCAGCTTGGCACAAAGCAATATGCCTAGCTAGCATTAATCTAATATATTAATAGATATAATTAAGGCATAATCTTTACCCTCATGAAGGTTATAATCTAACAGTGACAAAGAAATAAATATAGCAAACATATCCATATATACATACACATAACGCCTATGTCTACCTTTCATGGATATCTTGCCATCTCATTTCCTTTCCACACCTGAAACAGCATCCTCTGGGGATACCTCCAAAGATGATCTTTTCCTCCCCAGATGAATTAATCTAGTCATCTTTGGAAAACCTCCTGGAGATGAGCTATCTATCATGACCAAAGAACGAATGAATGCAAACTCCAATAAGTTCCCCTTTCTAACTTGTTCAAACTTTTCTTGGCATCACTCACCCATATCACCTTATTCTTTTTCCTGCTCTTGATACAGAACTGCTAATCCAATGAATACCACCACCATTTCAGAAAAAGTTATGACCAACATTGCCCTGTCTCCACCTACCATTTGTGACTCCTTAGACAAAGACTCCCTCTTCTGACCACATCTCCCATAAATGTATTATTTATTCTTATTAGAATATAAACTCTTGAGGGCAAAAACCTCATTTTTGTATTTACATCTTGAACACTTACACTTTTCATTAATTCATAAGTATGTAATACAATAAGTAGTCAATAACCATAATATAAATATATTGATAACTTGCATATTTATACTCTATTCTAGCATTCAAAAAGCACTTTTGTCACAGTAACCTGTGAAATAGAAATCATGATATTGTCATTGGTGTATACTATATACCAGCTGAACAGAAAGGGTTTGAGCCCAGGCCGTCTGACCCTATATCCAGTGTTACATCCATAAAAAAATAGTGGAGATTTTTTTAAACAAGAAACTGAAATGGTTGGATCTGTGCCTTAGTAAGATTATTTTTTCCAGCAATTTAGAAGATAAGTTGCAGAAGGGAGAGGTTGGAAATTAAGTGAAGACTTCCATAAGGGTTCAAAATAAAGGCTTGGTCTAGAATGGTGGCTTTATTATTGGTGAGATAAATATGGACATAAAACCAACAAAACCTGGCAACTAATTATATATAGGTCTGAGGGAGAGGAAAAGTCAAGAATGACTTGGATATAACACTGGATGATAAGGACAATGGATGCACCCCAAGAAATAGGGGAAGCTTTGAGGAGGAATGAGTTCTTTTTGCAATGTGAAGCTTGAGATGTTTATAGATGTATGGAAGAAGTAATCAAATAAGAAACTTATGATGAAAGAGACCAGAAGTGAGGATCACTGTTGAAGCAAGTTCCTGGTAGAGATATCAGGGATGTAGTGAGAGCCAATTGTTAGTAGAGGATGAAAGAGCAAAGAGTCAAGAATGACTACATTTATAAAGTGTCCTTTATAAAAATATAAAAGTAAAGAAAGAGAATAGGTTGTGGGAGGAGAAAAAAAAAAGATTAGTTTCTAAGGATCATTTAGATGGAGATATCCAGCAGACAAGTTAGGGATAGAGATGGTAATGAAAATCATAGAACCTATGACTGATTAGTGAGGAAAGTACCTAACATGTTTAAGAGGAGGTAATGGTCAAGAATGTCAAAAGCTAAAGATAAATCAAATGGGATGAGAATTGGGAGTAGGTGACTAAAATTAGGAATTGAGAGATGATTGGTTTCCTTGGAGATTGTGAGTGGTAGAGTTGGAAGTCAGATGGAAAAGATTTGAGAAGTGCATTTTGGGTGAGGAAGAGTAGGCAAAATGTGATGAGATCTTTTTTTTTTCCTAGGAATTTGGCACTAAAAAGGAGAAGAGATATAAGAGAAAAACAAAGTTTTATTTTCTAAAGAATGGCAAAATCTGGTCATTTTTGTAGACAGTAGGGAAGGATTCAACATATAAAGAAAGACTGGGAATTATAAAAAGAAAAGGATGATTGAAGGATCAAGCTCCTGGAGAAAATGGAAAGAATTATAAGATAAAGGGCAAAGGTAAAGGAGTTGGCCTCAGTAAGGAGAAGGAAAAGAGAAAGACAGAATGTTAAGGATATTTAAGATGTATGGGTAGAAAACAATACCTGATGTCTCTTTGTTCACTGTGAATTGTGAGACAAAATCCTGTCCCAAAAGAAAGGAGGGAGAAGGTGCTGTAGGTATATTGAAGAAAGGATAAGACTTGGAAGGGACACTATGGCATGTGTTCAATCAGAAAAGGGCCAAAGGGGAGGCCAGGTGGCACACTGAGTAAGAGTGCCGGCTCCAGCGTGGGGAGACCTGGGATCAGTTCCCCCCTCAGATACTTAACACCCACACAAAATAACTGGCCATGCAACCTTGAGCAAGTTACTTAACCCTGATTGCTTTAAAGAAAAAAAAAGGGCCAAAGGATTAGTAATTAGCAGTGATGGTCCAGTTTAGATCAGTTAACACAAACTGTATTGGACCCAATGAGCAAAGTTGTATTTCTTCCTCTTAGCAAAGCTCAGTAGCTTGGGAAAAAGAGTTGAAAGGTTAGATAACGGGGATTATCCAAGATTAGGGTCAGCAGAATAAAACTGAAACATATATTAACTAAAAAATCAGAAAACAGGAAAAGTATAAAACTTTATTTAAAAATCTGTATATAGAGCCAGAAGATCACAATACAAAAATTATTTTCTTAAAAAAATTTCTAAGCAAATATAAATTGTTTGGACTTTAAGATTTTTATTGAGAATTTTTCTTTGTTTTTTTATTGTTTATACACATTTTAATAAATATGCTTGTAATTTTTAAAAGGCAAGCAAGTAAAGACCTCAGATTACTGACTTAAGCAATATAGTATCTTAACAGCCCTCAGTTTAGGAAATTGCTCAGTTTAAATCTGAAGGACCTCTTATAGTAATTTGAGTGATGATATATTAGCTAAGCATCATACCCTAAAATCGGTAACATTTTAAGCATTTGATTATCTCTGATTCCCAGGATTAGCTCTTGCAAACATTCATTATGGAATGAGGCCTGTGCTGTATATCTGCATTTCAAGAGGGAAGGGTTTTGTATGATTTAAAATGCCACTGACAATTGCTTGATTGATACAGGAAGAGATCTAATACTGATGAGAGTGAACTACTGCATATGTGAAGGGAATAATAACAAGGCAGATTTTCCCTGGAGAAACCTTGAAGAAACTGTTTTAAACTTTTTTTTTTAAACTATTATCAGGCTGCAAAAAAAAGACACACTAGAAAAAATATCTCAAAGCGAAACAGGGGGATACCAATCAAGAGAGCAGGAGACATATTACAAGAGCAACAAGACAGAGTGAGCAAGCCTTTGAATTAGTCTCACAACCCACTTCAGACAAAACGCTGTGTACTGTGTGTCCCAGATTCTAACAGCCAAAGAAAATGGTAATGATCTTACAGAGACCCAGGGCAACTGGCAAACCCTAAAGCAGAAATTCATTGCTTGGTTTGTGCTTGTGCTGTGAAACTAACCTAAATATAGCTTGACCATGACATCGAAATATCTTGTAAGAAGTGAAAGAAGGTAGAGCCAAAACATTCAAAAGACAAAAACAACAACAAAAAATCTATATACCCCAAGTTCTATATGGTCTTTTTATTTGTTGTTGTTCAGTTATGTCTGACTCTTCGTGGGGTTTTCTTGGCAAAGACACTAGAATGGTTTGCCCTTTCTTTCTCCAGCTCATTTTACATATGAGGAAACTGAGGCAATCTGGATTGTGACTTGCCCAGTATCACACAGTTAGTAATTGCCTGAGGAAGACTTAAATTCAGGTCTTCCTGATTCCTGGCCTAGGGCCTGTATCCACTATACCACCTAGCTGTTCCACCTGTTTATCGTTTAGTTGTTTTTCAGTCATGGCCCCATTTGGAGTTTTTACACATCTAGAAAAAACTTACATTGTTTCCATATTCACCTTGAAGTATTTTCCTTTATTAACCAATCATTTAAAGTAGACAAGAGAATTTTAAAGTGGGAAGGAAGCTTAGAGATAAGTAATCCAGTCTAAAGCCTTTTAAATTTTATTCAAGGAAATGGAGCTCCAGAGAATGGAAATTACTTCCTTAAGGTCATACAGCCTGTAAATAAGTCCCAGAATTAAGACTAAATCATTCTCCTGACTTCAATTTCACCCCAAACTCCAAGAATCTGGAACGTGGCATACCATGCTCTATACTCTACTCCACTAATTTTCATAACTTTCTTTTGCAAATGTTAGCTAGCCTTTCAGAACATGTCAGAAGTTATTCTTGTCAGTTGTGGAATAGAATGCTCTTGCTAATTTAAAGGAAAACTCATATCAAATGCTGACTGCTGTGCCCAGACTCTCAATGCTGCTGATTCTCATTTAAAAATAGAACATGACCACTATGAGTAAAAATTGTTTTTTAACATCTCACATGATAGTGGGAAAAACCTCCCAACAGGTAGTCAAATACGAAAAACCAAGTGCAGATGTTTTGGGAATTAGAAGCACGTGGTAAAGAGGGCACTAAATTTGAAGTCCAAAGAAATCAGTTTGAATCCTGACCCTGTCACTTATAGCCTATGTTATCATGGACAAATCATTCAATGACTCTGGGCCTCAGTTTCCTTTCCTATAAAAATCAAGACAATAACGCTTCCATGGTTGTTTTGAGAAGCATGCTTTGTAAGCTTTAAAGTGCTATTCGAGTTATCTATCTGCCATTTATTTTCCACTGGTAGCTTTTATTTCATTTTTAAATATTTTTTTGTTTACTCAATTACACATTAAAACAATTTTAACATTTTTTGAAGCTTAGAGTTCCAAATTTTATCCCCCCCCCCAAGATGGTAAACAATCTGACAGAGGTTATACATGTGCAATCATGTAAAACATTACCATATTATTCATTTTGAACAAGAAGACTTGAAGAGAAAGAAAGAAAAATAGTATGCTTTAGTCTATATTCAGACAACATCAGTTCTTTTTCTGGAGATGTAACATGTTTCATCATGAGTCTTTTGGAATTGTCTTGGATCATTGTATTGCTAAGAGTAGCTAAGTCATTAACAATTCATCATACAATATTGCTTTTACTGTGTACAGTGTTCATCTGGTTCTGCTGAATTCACTTTGCATCAGTTCATGTCTTTCCAGGTTTTTTTCTGAAATCACCCTGGTTGTAATTTCATTAATATTAAAATGATATTTTAAAAGAATCAGAGAGAATGAATGGGCTGGGGAGTGGGAGTGGGGAGGCAACTTCTGTCATCAGTTGCATAGTATTAGTTTAACAACAAGTTAGGGAAGAAGTTCATGATATTGAACATAAAAAATAGAAGAAAGTTGATTGTAAACCTGAATTAGTTATCATTGTATCCAAATTACCTTAATCAATTAGGCAATAAGCAATTATTAAGCACCTACCCTGTTCCAGGAAAAATGTGCTAGTTCTAAAGGGAGAGAAAACAAGTATGTATATGTATATAAAAATATATTCATATAAATATGATTTATATATGCACACTTGCATATAGAATAAATATGAATACAAAGTAATTAAATATAAAGTAATTTGAGAGGGAAAGAACTAGCAGGGAGAGAGGTAGTCAAGAAAGACTTCATATATAGAAAGTGGGGTTTGAGATGTGTCTCGGAAGAATAAGATTCTATGAGCTAAGGATCAAGAGGGAATATATGTATATCAGGCATGAGAGCCATCCATCACAAAATTTTGGAGTGATAGGATGTCATTTCCAAGAGGACCAGTCCAGATTATCACAGAGTATTGTCAGAGAGGGGGAAAATATACAATGAAGCTAGAAAGAGAAGTTTGAGCCAGGTTTTGAAGGGCTTTTTAAAAAGTTTTCCAAATGCCTTTTTTTAGCTTTTAAAAAGCTAAACAGATTTATATTTGATGCTAGAGATAATGGGGAGCCCCTGGAATTTACTGAGTAGGGTAATGACATGGGTGGATATGCACTTAAGGAAAATCACTTTCTGTATCTATAGAGATATATAACTTTAAAGACATATCTATCTACATAAGTGTATTTAATGGAAGAAAACACAAGCTTAGCAAATGTAATCTTAAATGTAAATGATATATGACTGGATAAAACGATCCTCCAAAGAAAGATAATGGAAGAATGTAAAAAATAAACAAGTATATAAAATAAATAACACATCTAACAATTGATATAGTGGGGGCAGGGAAGGGATGGTGTGAAATATATAATACTTCCAGCTACTCTAAAAAAAAAGTACAAGTGGTAATCAAATTTCTAGTTAAGATAACAATAAAAACTAAACATGGAGTAACAATCCGGACACTGCATTATGCATAAAAGTACCAGACAGTAGAAAAAAAATAATAACATTAAACATATGCACCAATTGACAAAACATCTAAAATCAACTGTAAAAAAGAAACACCATAGTAATAATAAAAAGGGATTTTAATATTCTTCTCTTGGAGGTAGATAAATTCAGTAGAAAGGAAAATTAGGAAAAATGTAGAGTTGAACAGATTTTTTAAAAATAACATTTTTTAAACTTAAGTTCACTTCTGAAGAGGAAGAATAAAGAATATAGTTTTCTTGATATCTTGCAATCTTAACACCTTTGCATAAAATGATCATGTACTGGGAATAAAGGGATGATTAAAATATTAAAAGATTCAATGATAAACATATCCTTCATAACCCAGAATATAATAATAAGTAACTGAAAAATATGAGCAAACGTATAAGCCTAAATAAAAATTAAGCAATTAAAACATGAATAATGATCAGAGACCAAATAAAAGAAATTATATTTGTGATAAAGATCCTTACAAATCATAAAATCTTATAAGAAAAAAATGCGATTTTGAAAAATGTACAAGGTGAACTAGCAACAAACAGAACAGAAACGAAAAGAATTATCAGAAACTACCATGCATAATTTTATGACAAACAAATTGATCTGATAAGAAAAAAAAATTCAGGGCAGCTAGGTGGCACAGTGAATAGAGCACCAACCCTGGAGTCAGGAGGACATGAGTTCAAATCCAGCCTCAGACACTTGACACAATTACTAGTGGTGTGACTTTGGGCAAGTCACTTAACCCCAATTGCCCTCCAAAAAGAAAAAAAAAATCCCTGTTTTCTGATGATATTGTAATGTACTTAGACAACCAGGGAGAATCAGCAAAGAAACTGTGATGATAAATAGTTTCCTCAAAGTAGTTGGATGCAAAATAAATCCATAGAAGTCATCAAGATCTTTATATGTTATTAATATAACCCAGGAGGAATTAATTATAATGATTCTCTGCAAAATAAAATGCACAAAATGTTTGAGAATTAAACTTATGAAGATTTTTGTTGTTGTTTAGTCATTTTTCAGTTGCGTCTAACTTTTCAAGACCCTATTTTAGGTTTTCTTGGGAAAGATGCTAGAGTGGTTTTCCATTTCCTTTTCCAGCTCATTTAAAGAAGAGGAACTGAGACAAATAGGGTTAAATGACTTGACCAGGGTCACACAGCTAGTGTCTGAGGCCACATTTGAACTCAGGTTTTCTTGACTCCAGACCCAATGCTCTATCCACTGTACCTGCCAACTTATTAAGATAATGGTAAAATTTGTATAAATGCAGAAATTGTATAGGAAGAAAAGAAATGATTGGAAAAGTAGTGCTCCTTTGCTCTGTGTATATTAAATAATAATACTTTGTAAATTAATTTATGTATTTAACATACCAGTTACATCACCAAGGAGATTCTTAATAAACTTGACAAAGAAATAATATAATTTATTTGATGAACATGTGATCTCAAATCACAAGGGAAATGATGAGAAAAAGTATAACTGAAAGGGGACTCTCAGATCTTAAAGTATATGTTATAAAGCAGTATTCATTAAAAATAATTGGTAGTGGTTTTGAAAAAAAAATCAATGAAACAGGCTACAAAGGCAAGTAAGCAAGCCATCAATACAAGAGCACAGTGTTTGATAGTCCATATAATATAAATTATTAGGAAAAGACTTTCTTTTTTTTGATAAGTAATTCTGACAAAGCCAGAAAGTTATTTGACCAAAATTATGTTTAGGAAAATATCTTATATTACATATCACTATAAATTTAAAATGGATATGACCTGTACTATTAAAGGGCCACATAATTTTTTGAAATTAGAAGAGAATAAGAGAGGGCACCTTTCTCAACTATTGATGCGGTGGGGAGGAAGGAAGGGAAAGAATTCTTAACCAAACTTGAGAAAGAGAAGACAGTATCATAAAATGAAGTTCCAGAATTGGAAGGAACCTCAAAGGCCATCTAGTTCAATCAACTCATTTACACATAGGGAAACTGAGGTTCAAGGAGGTTAAGTGAAGTCTTTGCCCAAGATCAAATAGGCAGTGAACATTAAAATTAGGAATTGAACCTAGGTCACAAAAGACAAAATTAGACGATTTCTATTACGCAAAATTACAAAGCTTTTACATGGATAGCATCAACAAAAGTAGGATAAAGAAATGTTATTGTACAAAAATATTGGTATCAACTATCACCAATAAAAAGTTTAATGCCCAACAATATAGAGATTAACACAACTATACAAAACCAAGAGATATTCTCTAATAAAATACATGCATTATCAAAGGATACAAGCAGTTTCCAAAAGGATTGTAAATTATAAACAATCATTAGAAAACATGCTCTATATCACTAACAATAAAGGAAATACAAATTAAAACTGCAATTTTACCTCTTTTCTTAGAAATTGGTGAATATGACAAAAATGATAACGGTTATTATTGGAGGAGCTTTGAGAAGATCAGCAAAAAATACAAAAGCAAACAGCAACAACAAAAACTTTTGTCATGGTTGTGGTATGTGATCCAATAATTCTGATGTCAATTTCCAGTTAAACAAGAAAACTGAATAAATTCATGCCTTTTGAAGAAGTGAAGCCACTACTGAGTATATAACTCAAGGAAGTTGAAGACATAAACTCAGGTCTAGCATACATAAAAATGGAGGAATACTTTCTGGTAACAAAGAATTGAAAACAAAGTGGTTGGCCACCAGTTGGTTAAAAGGGTATATATGAGGAATTCGGAGACACAGGAAAACTGTCAGAATCTTATACGGTGTGAAATTAAATAGAGTCAAAAGCACCATTTGCAGGAGGACTACAATTATGTAAATGCAAAGATGACTAAAAAGCAACTTAACTTTGAGTAACTGAAAAACCAATGATGGTCCTAGAGAACAAAAAATGAAACATGCTGCCCTCCACACAACAGAGGTAGTGAACCAGAGTGCCAGACGAATTGTCATATGCTATTTCCTTATAGGGTATTTTGGTGTAATTGTCTTTTTTTTATATATATAAGGAAGTATACAATTTGGAAGTAGGAGGAATTATCTTTTTTTCCAGAAATTAGTATGATGGAAAATAAAAAAGCAGCTAGGTATTCAGTAGGTAGAACAGTGGGATTTTGTGATTCTAAGCTCTATCTGCCTCCAGCTATGTTGTAGACCAAAAGTCAAGGAGTCTAGGTACTTACCTTAACTCAGCCACTAACTGGTTATTTAGGAACTCACTTTCATTCAGCTAATACATATTCAACAATTCAGTTTAACAAACTTTTTTTTAACTTAACCTGTCAACCCTGATTTATTATTTCTTTTTTAAATTTATTTTTTCAATTAATAAGCACTTACTTTGTCTCCCTCCTACCATCTAACCTTCCTCACCTTCAACATTTATTAAATACTGCTTTTTAAAGGCATGATTAGAAATGGGAATACAAAGGCAAAAATGAAATACCCTCTGACATCAAGTAGTTTACATTTGAAAAGGAAATACAACATGTACATAAATATTCAGGGGAAGATGAATTGAGGGAGGAAAAAATAATCTAACAACTGACAGGTCAGAGAAGGCATCCCAAATACTTGTCACCTTAGATGAGCATTAAAACAAGACAAACATTATGAGAAATGGGTATAAGAAGGGAGTACAGGGAAATGATGGATCGATTTCTGAAGGAGGTTTCACAATGGGGTATTAAGTTTTAAGGGAAGCTAATTTTCCTGGAATGTAGAATTCCCAACGTACAGTGATAAAAGAAATAAAGCTGGGAAGACATGTAAGAGTCAGATTGCGAAAGTTCATAAATGCCAGACTATGGAATTTGTGTCATTGTTCAGTTGTTTTTCAGTCATGTCCAACTCTTCATGACAACATTTGGTGTTTCTTGGCAAAGATACTGGAGTGGTTTACTATTTCTTTCTCCAACTCATTTTTTAGATGAAGAAACTGAGGTAAACAGGGTGAGGCTTGCTCAGGATCATACAGCTAGTATGTGCTTGAGGCCCGATTTGAGCTAAGGTTTTCCTGACTCCAGACTCAGTACTCTATCCACTGTGCCACCTACCTGGGGGTTGTACTTTATCCATAGGCAATGGAGAGCCACTTAAGGTTTTTGAACAGGGAGGAGAAAGATGATGTGGTTAGCCTAAGATGGGTTTAGGAAGATCATTTGGAAAGTTGTTTGGAGGATAAAGTGGGAAGGAAAAAGACTTGGAAGCAAAGAGACCTGTTAGGATCCTATTATAAAAATCCAGGTAAGACATAATGAATGATTGGTTCATTGTGGGAATATGAGCAGAAAAATGAAATGCTGGATAGAGAGAATCAATCAGACATAGTAATTGATTGTATTTGGTGAATGAGGAAGGAAAAAAGGGGCAAGGGTACTCTAAAAGCTATGAACTTGAGTGACTATATATGTACCATTTTGTCCTCAACAGGAAGAAAGATATTTGGAGGAGACAATTTTTTAAGAAGGAAGAGAATTGCCAAGAATAATGGAAAAGTAGTGTTGTCTTCATACCTCTTCCTGTGAAACAGGTAGTGAAAATGTTAGACGTATACCCTCACAGTCCTTACAATCTACTAGAGAGATAGGTCACATGCACAAATATCACACATATAACCATAATAATAAATCAAGAACATAGTACTTTCTTCACAATAGCTCTATTATGTGGTGTAAATATGATCCTTATTTTACACACAGGGAAGCTAAGGCACAAAGAGATCACACAACAAAAAATTAACTCAGGTGGGATACAAATTCAGGTTTTCTGACACAAAGACCAACTCAGACCCAACATTCTGCTTCTTTATATGAGACAAACTCTTTTGACCTCCTGAAATCATTGATTCTTCATTTGTGAAGTGAGAAGCTTATCTCTCTGGTCCCTTCTAATCCACTAAGTATGGGACATAGAAGAAGACATTAAGAACTATTGTTACAATGAAGTTATTAATGAATTTTTAATCCATTATGACAAAGTCGCAGCAGTTTTTTTTTTTTCCATTAAGAACTGATATAGGAGTGGCTAGGTGGTACAGTGAATAGAGCACTGGCCCTGCAGTCAGGAAGACCTGAGTTCAAATCTTACCTCAGACTCTTAACACTTACTAGCTGTGTGACCTTGGGCAAGCCAATTAACCCCAATTGACCTGCCTTCTCCCCTCCAAAAAACAACAACAATCAAAAACAAGAACTGATATTAAATAGTCCCAACCCATAGACCTGCTTTCAGGTGTACATGGGCAAAGGAAGAATATTATAAATTTTAGAGAGTCTGGCACTTTTTATTCAGAATTACTAGCAGAAATCCAATCATATGTCTGTACAGAAAGCACCATATTCTCTCAATTGTTTATAAACAATTACCTTTGGTTAGCAGAAATAAATAGAATATTTTAAATATAATTTGAAAGTTCGTGGTAGACAGGAAATTTCCAAAAGAAAACCTTTAAAAATTTCCTTTCAAAGGCATAAATATTTTTTGAGTTAGAATATTTTTTAAATCTTTATTTTTTTCAACTTAGATCATTGATGTACATACATTAGAAATCAGCATATTAACATCAAAACTAGTTCCACCATTCACTTCCAGATTATTAATTATCCAGGAACAAAATGACAAAAGTAAAATAAAAAGTCCAATGAAGTGGTTATACAGATTCCAGAAATAAAGCAGCCTAAAATAATAGGATTAATAAGCTAATATTAAGAAAAACGAAAAATATACTAAGGTATATTTAATCACTTTCAATCTATGGATTGGTTTGTGTACTGAGGGATTATAGGGAAGCAAAGACATGACAATCAGATCAGAATTGTGAAGTAAATCAACTAGTGTGCTCCAACTGGAAGTAAAATTCTTGGACTCTTCTTGGTCTTACCTTTTCCTCTGCTTTTCCTTGGAATCTAAGTTTGGGGGGCAATTCTGAGTGTGCCTGCTCTAGGCAGATGCTTCTGTTCTCGAAGCCTAGAGACACAGGAAGTAGTAGGAGGATGTGCAGATGGCAAGGAGAGGGTGGGAGTGATATTTCAAAATGTGGGTGGGACCAATGCAAAGTTGGCAGCCTAAATGGAATTTCTGTGGGCCTGATGATTGCTGCAAACTATTTGCAAGTCTCCATAGGTCTAAATGCTGTCCTACCTACCACTTTATTGAAAATAGCCCCCAAAAGAAGGGGGATGTCTCCCAACAAGAGATTTGTTTATATTGCAATTAACAAATAGTAATCAATCAGTGAACATTTGTCAAGTACCTACTATGTGCCAGCCACTGTGCTTGGGCAATGGATAATGCAATTTTTTTTCAAGGCCCAAAAATTCAAGGATATGTTATTGTGATTCACTGGTAGCTTCCAAAAGATACTGAATATATAGGGGCAGGTACATTTTTCCATTGTTCATTTGACTATTAAGGAAAACAAAAAAACCTGGAGTACTGGGTAAAAGCACTTTGTGGGAAAAGTTTTCATATTTTAATGAATCGTTATAGCTACTTGGTTTTGGCATTGTATATCCACAAAATGCAAACTTGATGAGTGTCAAGCTTTACACGCTTCTGCCAGCATGGCTCAGTTCAGTTGCCAAGAAAAATGAAACCTGTGGTTTAGGGTCAAGGTATCTGGTCTCTGCATCTGTTTGATCTCTCACCTCTAACTTGTCAGTTGCTCTACCAGAGTGAGTTCCTAAGGCATGACACTACATTCTCCTACCTTGTAAGACAACATTAATGCATTTTCCATTTTGTTCCTTCTTTGATGTCTGTCTCACAGTGAAACAGTGAAGTTTCCCTTAGAAAATGTATCTGGCTTCAAAAAAAAACAAACAACCAAACAAACAAATTTCTCTTAATTTATCTTCTCTAATAAAGCAACCAAAAAGAGAATATAAAGTTTAAAAGTGAATAGGTTGGTAGATTATGATAAATAGAAACCAATCGCAGCATTGATCACTGAAGCAAAGCACTGACTAAGGTCCACCATTCATCTCCTCACAGGAAGGTGGTCTACTCTCATGACCTGAATGCCAGGTAAGCTTTCATTCTTATTGTTCACTCCAGTTGTCTGAAAACAAAGAGATGTCAGAGGTGATAGAATTGTATACAGTAAGATAAAGGAACATGACATCCTCTCAAAGGGAAGACAAGTAGAGGCAGAATAAAGAGTTTGATCAGAATGGAAAGCGAAAAGCATGGAAGGCAGAAAAAAATATCATATGAACTGACAATTCAGCTTGCCATATTCAAAGTTTAAAATGGAAGTAATATATTTTATTTCTGGCTTCTATTCATGATAACTAATTTGACTCAAAATAAGAATTAACAATTCATACTATTTTAAATGTTTATTGTTTCTGGCTTTTCTTAATGAAGAATAATAATAGGAACTAGCTGGGGTGGCCAGGTGGCACAGTGAGTAAGAGCACTGGCCCCAGAGTCGGGATGACCTGGGATTGAATCTGGGCTCTGATACTTAGCACCACACCCAGAAATAACTGGATGTGTAACCTTGAGCAAGTTACTTAACCTCAATTGCTTAAAAAAAAAAATAATAGGAACTAGCATTTTGATTAAGGGTAGCTAGGTGGCACAGTATAGAGTGCCATGTCTGGATTCAGGCAGACATGAGTTTAAACCTAGCCTAAGACACTTACTAGCTATGTGACCCTGGGTAAGTCACTTAACCCTGTTTGCCTCAGTTTCCTCATCTGTAAAATGAACTGGGGAAGGAAATGGTAAGCCATTCCAATATCTTTGCCAAGAAAACCCCAAATGAGGTCATGAAGAATTGGACATGACTGAAAAATGACTGAACAAAAACAATATTTAGATAGCACTTTAAGGCTTCTGAGTGGTTTATATATATTTTTTCATTTACTCCTCAGTAAGACCCTGCATGCTAGGTACTATTCTCAACCTCATTTTACAAATAAAGAAACTGAGGCCGAGAGAGGTTAATGGCCTTTCCTAGGGTCACACAACTAGCAAGTATATGATGTAGGATTAGGACTTATATCTTCTTAACTCCAAGTGCAGGACTCTAAGCATTATGCTATACTGCCTCTAGGAATGGACAGGGAAGCCTACTGTACCATGGGCAGTCCAAGTATCTTCTACATGATATATATGAGAAGGAAGAATTCTCTACTTATACCCATAGGCCTGCATTGGGATTCAATAGAGCATTTTAAAATAAACTAAATTAAATTTAGCATTCTCTTTTGTTTCTTTTAATAATTTATCAATTTCAATATTTAAAGGTTCTTCAATTTCACTGGGGTGGGAACTTCCTTCAAAACAGGTTGTCATCCATCTATAAATTAATTTAGCAGTTTCTGAAATTTTTTGTTTCAGATTTTCTTTATAACCTTAAAAATTGAGGACCTAGACTCAGACACTTAACACAAAAACTAGCCATGTGACCTTGGGCAAGTCACTAAACCCCAATTTCCCTCCAAAAAGCAAAAAAAAAAAAAAAGATTGAGGACCAATCTCCCCCAAGAGCTTTTGTTTATGTGGGTTATGTTCAATGGTATGCTGTAAATGAGAAGAGATCATAGAATATAACATTCCAAGAGTAAAATGCATATACAGGCATATACATATACATCTATATGTACAAATGTTCATATATGTGTCTACATACCGTGTTTCCCCGATAATAAGACACTGTCTTATTAATTTTTTTGGACAGAAAAACACCAGAGGGCTTATTTTCAGGGGAGGGCTTATTTTAATGAACATTGACAGCAATTTTAATAAACAGGTAAATGTGAACAAAAAAATGTACCTTTATTCAATAATGAATTCAATAAAGAACAGGATGACGTGCTCACTGCTGCAGCTCTGATTGGATGCAGCTCGGAGTGCGGCGTGCATTTCACGGGGGGGGGGGGGACGGTGCATACAGAGGGTACCATAATGTAGCGTGTAGTGCAGGGGATCACCTTCACTACAGTAGCAATCTCAATAGGGCTTATTTTCGGGGGAGGGCTTATTTTAGAGGAATCTTACGCAGTAAGGAGAGGGCTTATTTTCGGGATAGGTCTTATTATCGGGGAAACAAGGTATGTATATACATATATAGACACATTTATGTATATATGAGAGAGAGACAGAGACAGAGAGAGAGAGAGAGAGAGAGACAGAGAGAGACAGAGACAGAGAGAGAGAGAGAGATCCATGAACAACTTACTCTGCAAATCTGAGAGAGAGAGAGAGAGAGATCCATGAACAACTTACTCTGCAAATCTGATTATAATTCTTTGGGTCAAGGTGGAATTGATCTTTAATGGAGAAGAAGGATTTTAGGCTTTTTTTTCATTAAAAATGAGAGCTGAGTAAAAACTTTGAAATAGAAACACAAAAACCCAGAGAAACATAGAGTGTAAATTTATTTGAACAAAGGGAAAGAGATATATGATGGTGTAGTGCTAACATTATATAATAAGAAGAGAAGAAACAAGGATCTTTTTAGAACTTCAATATCTTCAAAGAGTATTGAAGTAGTTAAATAATAAAAACAGAGATTCTTTAGATTGATTGGATCTATTCTGAGGCTTGTAACAAAGAAAAGTAAAGATTAAAAAGAATATGCTAGTGTATCATGAGGCAACTACACTGTATGATGGATTGAGGAATCCGTACTTAGAATGAGGAAGACATGAGTTCAGTCTTGCCTCACTGTGTAAACCTACGCAAAGCACTTAACTTCTCTCAGCCTCAGTTTTTTCACCTGTAAAGTAGGAATAATTGTACTTTCCTCACAGGGTTGTCGTGAGAATTTAATGGGATAGCATGTGTAAAGTACTCTGCAAATCTTAAAGCATCATGCAATTGCTATTACAGTCTCTAAGGGAAAAAATGAGTAGCATTTGCTATACTTTATCATTGTGGTATGTGAGAAGAATATACAAACATGGAAGATGAATTTCAGTCTTATCTAAAATGGACAAACAAGGGTTGAACTCACACACATACATACACATAGTTTGGTATAAAAAATAAATTAAAGTCAACAGGAAGCAAGTGGGGGATAAAAAGGAGGTAATGACCTTCAGCAAAACAAACTTTCCAACCCTGAAGGGGGCAATTAAAAAGGAGGTTGGTGTTTGTGGTTAAATCAAAGAACTAGAATCTAAAGGGTTGAATCTAAGATTTGAATCTAAGATAGCTTCTTTGATGGCTGGGGGATGACTGAACAAATTGTGGTATGTTAATATAATGAATTGTTATTGTGTTTGTAAGAAATAAAGAAATTATCAGAGATTTCTAAGTAGTAAAGAGATCAGAACCAGGAAAACAATTTTTATAAGGCAAAACATATTTTTAAAAAAGAATTCTCAAAAATATTATAACTCTGATTACTACAATGACCAACCACATCTTCAGAAGTTCTGTGAAGAAGCTTGGTACTCACCTCCTGATGGAAATGTGGAGGACACAAGCTGCAGAAAGAGGCATATTTTGGGATATGGCCACTGTTTTTATTTCTTTTTCTTGACTATAGTTATTAGTAATAAGGGCTGGGGGGGGTTCTTAGTTTTTCATTGGGGACATGGGGGGTTAACAATAATGATGTCAAACAAAAGAGAACATTTTGAAAATGAAACAATTTAAATTAAGACATTCACAGAAAAGAACAGAAGGAAATTCAGAAGGCAGCACAAACCAGATGATTTGGAAAGTAATGTGTGGAATATATTATATACTTTTCTTTTAAGCAAGTGGAATGAAATGGAGATTTATGGTTTCATAAAAAATCCTCTTTTTGTGTTCTGCTGTGTATATGGAAATGTTCTTTTTGGGGTGTTTAAATTCTAAAAAAAATTTTTTAAATATTGAGTTTGTAGTTTTGAGACAATAATCATATAACTTCTCTCCAGAGACTTTTCTTCAGCTTCATGAGAGAATTCACTATTCCAGGAACTCACACTTAACTGGACATTCTAGATCCACTCTACAGGGGGACAGGATCCCCCCCAACCACATACCCCCAGAGAACAGAAATATACAAAGATGAAGGCTCTGTTAGGGTGACTGATACACGTTTCCAAATTCTATTGTGCTGTGATTTTTAACAGAATATCTGCCCATAAACTCTGCTATTTTGGAATGAAGGGGACTATAAATTTTAAGGCTATCCCTGTGTCTGAAACTTAAACTCAGAAGTGTCAAACTTTCTGGTTCCAGATGTGTGTGCTAGAGCCAGTTCAAATGGACCCTCAAATTTTCAGTCTGAGTGTTACACTTGAGAAATCAGCAAAAGTCACAAATCAAAGTTTGATTCATTGTTTTCTTGATTGTCTCAACTTAAGAAAATGTAGAAAATGTTAATGATGTATATTAAACCGAAAAATGCATCCTACATACATTATTTTTTCTCAGAGAGCTTGTGGTTAAACATCTACCACCAATCCCCTGGTCTAGCTCTCATGGTCGCTGGAACTTCTGCAAATTGTTCCTTGTCCACAAAGAATTTTGCTGTGATTCTGTCACCTACATGGAGTTAAATAGTATGAGGTCCTCTCTTGAGCTCAGCTGCCAAGCATTCAAACTGTTCTGCTGAGAGTGCAACTTCTATGGATTGGCCACTTAGGCCAAATGCCAAGCAAAAAATACAGAGAACTCACTGAAGGCAAGCACTCACAAGGAGGTCGGAAAAAGTAGTACTGTGAAGAACTTTAGTATCAATAGTGAGACATGAGAGATTCTGATACAGGACCACCAGCATAGCATGCTGGCATCAGAGAAGGTGCTGTAGTCCATGAGTAAAGCAGAATAGAAGTAGCAGAAAGGAAATATGAGGTGAGCAAATCTAGAGACAGCTCCCTCCCAAATGTTCATGTGGACTATTTGTTCCTGACCTGTGGTAGAGCATTCCAAGCTCATATTGGACTGATAGACCACAGTTCTTTGATGAACAACTATAACATCTCAGCACGGAATGAGTACTCACTGTGAAGAGACAGAAGCACTTGCCCATCTGAAGACTTTTCAAAAGTTTCAGAGACTAGTTGGGAGACTTGTTTGTTTTGTTTAGAGGGTCAATGAGGCTCTGAGGGCATGAAACTGAGGACCAAAAAGGCTACTTCCTCACTGCTGAGGGCTTTACAATGTCCCTTCCCTCCCACCTTGATCTACTTTTTGAACTAGGCTGGTCTTTTTTAAAGAGAGTTGTTTGTTTTTTCCCTGTGGGGACTCTGAGCTTTTGTGACTTTCTAGAACTCTAAGCTTTATTGGCTACTGAGCTCTTACTACCTGCAGGAAGCTCTCATGACTGATAATGGAGATGGAAAGAAGTCATTTTTACATCCTTTTAACTTGAAAGTTGACTTTTAAATATGGTTAATTAGTAAAGTAGTTTTTATTGGATACGATAGCCCATGATTATTTATTACATTTTAAACTTTGAACCTGAGGTGTTGCATTATACTAAAATTAAGCCCAGCCAA
The DNA here is from genome assembly GCF_028583685.1 of Petaurus breviceps papuanus. Taxonomy (NCBI): domain Eukaryota; kingdom Metazoa; phylum Chordata; class Mammalia; order Diprotodontia; family Petauridae; genus Petaurus; species Petaurus breviceps. The sequence goes on from NW_027186540.1 coordinate 14,070,416, forward strand.
CAGTATTGGTGAAGAGCTCTATGACATACAGAGCATGCATCAAGTGGGTCCCTAACTTCTCGTTGCCCCACCTCAGGCAGTCCCAACCTCATAAAGGATGGTTGCAGGCCCAGGCCAGAGCTGGCATCTAAAGTGACTGCCTACCCTAAACCTCACCTACACCAAACTTCCTGCCAGTGCCCCGTTCTCCTTTACGCACCCTAGACAAATATTGACCATGACCCCCATCTCCAATCCACACTCCTTCCAGAAGAAACCTAGAATCATCTCTCCACTGTGATCCTTAGGTATTGGCCTACTGGGGGTAGGGTGGGATGAGGCAGACACTGAGATGTATCCTAGGTTTGCCTACTATCTTATAGTTTCTCCAGGCCTTTCCATTCATCCTGAACCTGGATTCTTTTACATGTGTTATATTTCCCAACTGTAAGGTGAGCTCCTTAAGAATGGAGATTATATTCTTTTTATCTTTGAATTCCTAACACTTAAAATAGTGCTATATGATTAAAATCTTTTTCATTCATTCATTCATTCATTCATTCATTCATTCTTACAAAGTTTTTCCATTACATCCATGACATATGGCTGAGAAGAACTATAAAAAGCAGGACAAGAAATAGGGAAATTTTTACAACTTGTGGAGATTGTTGGGTTAAAAAAATGTGATCAGATCCTTAATTATGTCTTACATATCCATATTACTTCTGACTTTTGCCAATACAGCATATACAATATATATTTCCAGGCTTTCACACAGCCTCACATTGGGAGAATGTTGGCCACCAGATATCAATTACATTTGCCAGTAGGTGACTCATTGATATGAAAGCCATTATTCCATCCAAAAGTTAGAATTCTTGGTCTTGAAATAGGCTTTCACTGATAAAGTCCAAAGCTATATAAATAAAACTCATTTCCAAGTATGGACATATTACTGACCTATGTCCTGATAAGCACTAAGCTTCACACTGTGAACCAGATTTGGGTAGTATGGTCATCACCTGAGCTCTCTCTGTTGGAGTGGGAGAATGTAAAGCCAAGCATGAGCCACTTTCCAGAAGAATGCTACTGTGAACAGCTTTTAAGTTTCTCATTACATAGTATAGGGAACACTCTATTCAATAACAAATCAGAGCAAAACATGCACAGTAAATCAAGCTACAGCATTCACAATGTTACAAATTATCACAGATAATAAATATACAGTATTCACAACAGCTTATCACAGAAAATGACCACATAGTTTTCACCACAGTGGTCACACAGTTTTGAACAAAGTATAATCATTTAATTAATCACTCACTTAGTAACTCAATCATTCAATCAACTCAATCATTCAATCATCCTTAAGGAGGCTTGCCTTAAGTGGCACAAAATACAATAGTCAAAGTTCTCCAGTCATGGGGCACACTAAATTACAATGTCAGTCACTACTCAGCATTCTCTTAAGGGGTAGTGCAAAGTACACAGACCATCCACCCCTCAGACACACAGTATCCAAGTAAAGTCTTCTTTCAGCTTGACTCTGGATCGTCTCTCAGATTCCCTGAATCCCCTTCCATGGTCTCAGATCCTACCTGGATTCACCAAACTGTCACCTGGGTTCAAAGACAGACAGCTTCAGTTCCTTGTCCAACTCTCTGTGCTGTTCCTGTTCCATGCTGAAGCTCACAGTATCCACCTTAAATCCTTCCCAGTCTCTATTCCCAGGAAGTCATGGCTTAATAAAGCCATAAACATCTTCATAAAAAGTACCAGTATCATGGTCATGCTTCCTCAGTCTTCAGCAGCAACCAGGAGAAGGTGGTAGCTCCCCAGCAGAAGTTCCAGCTGGTTCCCAGAATCAAAATCACTTCATGCAGGTTCCCAAAATCAAAATCATTCTCTCCAGCCTGGTTAGCTCCTTCCTGTTTCAACAAACACCTTCCTGTTATGTCAGCAACAGGGGTTCATACCTTCTATTTCTTTAACAGAGGCTTGATTATTTACTAATTGCTAAATACCTGTTACTTTTGCCAATAGAAAGAGATCTTCAAATTCAAATTACATTACCATCACAGAGAATTCTAATGCCCCATTCTACAGGCTCAGTGCATCTGAAATCATGGTGATCCCTGCAAAGGAAATGATTGGTGAGATTCAAGAAGTATGGCTAATAACACAAGAAAAACAAGTTGGATGCATAAGCCTTCCTCTGGATAATGCATCATTAGTGGAAGTATGATCCCTGCCCAAATTGACCCAAAGTTGCTGGAAGTTTCACAAAGAAGATATATTAGTTTCATTTTCAAGATGAGCATCTTTTACCAGTAATATTGGCCAAGATTGCATGGCATGGCCCTTGAAAAACAATCTTGGCTGATCCAAGTTTATGTTGTTGTGGAAAGAGAAGTAGGAACTAGCATTTTGCCATGGAATACTATACCAGACTACAATTGAGACTACACAAGTTTATGAGAAAGAAATTGGTGTTGCCTAAAAGGAAGAAAATCAGGAAGGAAGAATTTATTACATGCCTAGTGGGGGCCAGGCCCTGTGATAAATACTCACAAATATTATCTCATCTGGTCTTCATAACAACCCTACAATGTAGGTACTATTATTCCCTTTGTTTTGGAGTTGAGGACCCTGAAGCAAATAGAAGTCAGATAACTTTCCCCAGGTCACACAGCAACTTAAATAGGTGTCTGAAGTCAGACTGGGAGTCATGTCCTCCTGACTCCAGCTCCTGTGCTCTCTTGTTCATGCACCATAGCTGCCCCCTGGAAATGACTATGAAAGCATTTGGCAATGCTCAGTCTAATGGGGAAAAGAGCATGCAAACAACTATTTACATCGGGAATAATCAAGAAAGGGAAAGTAATCATGATAATTAACATTTATATAGCACTTGCCACGTACAGGCACTGTTATAAGCACCCTGTGATTATTATCTCACTTGATCCTCACAACATCCCAGGGAGGTAGGTGCTATTATGATGCCCATTTGACAGATGAAAAAAACTTGGGTAAACAGAGGTCAAGTGACTTGCCTAGGGTCACACACCTAATAAATGTCTGAGGCTGGATTTTAATTCAGGTCTTCCTGACTCCAGGATATCTCCCTCATGATCACTGTGCCACCTTGAAAGGGATCAGAAGAAGCTTCCTATAGAAGGTGGGATTTTAACTGGGATTTGAAGGAAGCTAAGGAAACCAGGAAGCAGAGATAAGTATGAAGACAGTGAATAAATGTGACTGGAGTTAGAAGAGTGTCTTGGTTGAGCTACAGCAAAGAAGCCAGTGGCATTGACCACAGAGTATATGTGGGGGGTGGGGCTGAAGTCAGGGTGCAGTGAGGGAGGAGGAAGTAAGGTGTGAGAAGACTGGGAGGGTGGATGCTGCAGGACTTCCAACACAAGAGGATTTTGTATTTGATCCTGGAGGGGATGAGGAGCCACTGGATTTTATTGGGGATGTTGTTGGTGGTGACATAGTGGCACTTGGGGAAGGTGGGGTGTATGGCTTTACTAGCAGGATTCATTATGATCAAGGTCAAGATTTTATGAGAAAGCAATTCAGGGGGTATTCAAGTCAGCATAGGGCCTTTCTACTTCAGTCAATATAATGCTTCTAGGAATGAGAGTATAGGCTTGACTCTGGGAACTAAGGAAGTTTTAAAATGTTTAATAACTCCAGGGGGAAAAACGTACCCCGTTACTACTGCTCTAGTCACACACTTTTTTTTCCCCATCTTGATCCGATGTTAAAACAGTTCAACTCTATACTGTCCTCCTCTCTTAAGTCAATTTCTCTACTGTATTGCCATTCTTGCCCTGCCAAACCTCAGTCATAGATTATTCCCATCATCCACTGCTTTTAATTCTATACAAATGCTGCTAAATGAAAATGAAAAAACAAAACAAAACATGTAACTTCTGACTGGCTCCATTACAGGTTTGTATTACATGATCCCCACTGGGTCTTAACTATTCCTAAGCAATCTTTACCCCCCTCCCTAATTGTTTCACTATCCTACTTTCCACAGTTAGTCTTCCAAATGTTTTCATCCCTTCTCAGTTCTCCCAAGATTGCCCCTCTCTTCACCCTCTTAGCTGAGAACCTTGCCTTATATTTTACTGAAAAGTTTTAGGCCATATGTAGAGATTTTCCTCTTCTCCCTTCTTATTTCATATCACTAGAATGCTCTCTGCTACTATCTCCAAATTCAACCATTTCACATGAAGAGGTAGCCCTACTTACAAAGGCAAATTCCTACCTATCTAACCACTTCTCAGTCTCCTTTGCTGGAGCTTCATCTAAGTCACATTCATTAACTTTGGGTGTTCCCCAGGTCTCTGACCAGAACCTTACTTATTCCCTTCTCCTAAACTACTTTACTTGGTGATCTTATCAGCTCCCATTGATTTAATTCACATCTCTGTGATGATGATTCTCAAATCTACTTATCCAGCCCTAATCACTCTGCTGACTTCCAGTCTTGCATTGCCACTTGCCTATCAAGTCTCAAACTTGATGTCCAGCAGACATCTTAAATTCAAAATGTACAAAACTGAACTCGCCTTCCTAAAAACCTTCCCTACTTCTAAACTTCACTATTATTACTGAAGACACTTCTAGCTCCTCAGGCTCACAACTTAGGTGAAATCTTCAACTCCCCTATCCAATCCTCAACACCTTATATCCAATCTGTTGCCAATGCCTGTTGATTTCATCTTTGCAGCATTTCTCAAATAGACCGTCTTTTCTCCTCTGATACTGGCAAGCCTGGTGCAGGCCCTCATCATCTCATGACTGGACTGCTGCAATAGCCTACTGGTTGGTCTGCTGGCCATAAGTCTCTCCTCACTTCAGTCCATCCTTCATGCAGCTGTCAAAGTAATTCTCCTAAAGTACAGGTCTGACCTTGTCACACCACCTCCCCACCACCTCACTCAATTAAACTCCAGTGGCACCTTCTCACTTTTAGGCTCAAATATAAAATCCTTTTTGGGGCTTTAAAAGCTCTTCCTATCTTTCCAGTCCTCTTAATGACTCTTCTACACAAATTCTGTGATTCAGTCATATTGGCCTCCTTGCTATTCCTCCATCTATTGACACCAAGGATTTTTTTCTGGCTGTCCTATAATTTTCTCCCTTTTTATCTCTGTCTCCTACCGTGTTTCCCCGATACTAAGACCTATCCCAAAAATAAGCCCTCCCCTTACAGTGTAAGATTCCTCTAAAATAAGCCCTCCCCTGAAAATAAGCCCTATTGAGATTGCTACTGTAGTGAAGGATCCCCTGAGCTACACGCTACATTACGGTACCCTCTGCATGCACCGTCCCTACCCCCCCCCCAGGTGAAACGCAGCCGAGCTCCGAGCTGCATCCAATCAGAGCTGCAGCAGTGAGAGCGTCATCCTGTTCTTTCCCAGTGATTTGCTTATTGAATATAAAGGTACTTTTTTGTTCACATTTACCTGTTTATTAAAATTGCTGTCAATGTTCATTAAAATAAGCCCTCCCCTGAAAATAAGCCCTCTGGTGTTTTTCTGTCCAAAAAAAATAATAAGACAGTGTCTTATCAGGGAAGCACGGTAGTTTCCTTGGCTTCCTTCAAGACTCAACTACAGCCCTACCTTTTCCAAAAAACTCCTTAGATTTTTTAGTCCTCTTTAATCATAGTGCCTTCACTCTGAGATTACCTCCAAATTACCCTAGATATAGCTTTGTTGTACATAGTTGTTTACAAATTGTTTTCTCCATTAGCCTATGCCCTCCTTGAGGTCAGGTTTTGTTTTGGTTTGGTTTTTTTTGCCTTTCTGTATATTCCCAGGATTTAGCATAACATAGCATATAGGTTCATAATAAATTATAGTTGAATTACTGAAAGATGAAGTGATATACAAAATGAGAAATACATTTTCTTTCATGTGGCCACCATGCAAATTCATTTTTGTTTTTGCCAAATGATCCTTTTATTATAGCAAAGAAAAGGGTTTCTTTTTCTTCAGTGGGTAGGGAAAATGGGGAGGAGAAAAAGATTAAGCCTTGACAGTTGAAAAAAAACTGTTCAAAAGACAAACACTTCTCTTGTAGAAATAATCGTGCATGTAACCATCAAAGCCCTAAGAGAAATAAATATTTTACTATTATATTAATAACTAATTATTAATTTGTGATTCATCCTTTTTTTCTCTTTTTTTTAAAGACCTCAGCTGGGCAGTCTCTGAAGGGTATGACTCAATTAATATGATCACTTCTAGATCTCAAGGCATCTACCTGAGCAGAGACACTTTTGTTTTTCCTGTAAACAAAAGCCAGCTACAGCTAGATCATACCCCCAGGGACATACCACTTTGTCCTTGCTATTCCCTTCTTTGAGATCTAAGAAAAAGGGAGATTAATCCAGTAAAAAATGTAGTTGAGATTGTTGAGCAGAGAATAAGAGCAAGCTGAGATCTGGGTTCAAGATAAATTTAGGTGTGGATTTCTTAATTGAGGGAGTGACTGTCTGGAGTATACACTCAAATCAGGCAGCCCTGAATTGGGGTACATACAGTGCTTATAAAGGCTAAAACCACAATTGGGGAGGGGATCTAGCAAAAGCAATGATGCAAAGAAGCCAAGAATTGCCATTGGTTAGATTTATAGCTCAGGGCTAATTTGGGAAGATGGTACAAGGGTACAAGGGTGCAACTTTTCCTGGAAGGAGGGTCCCTCCAAGAACAGGGAGGAGGGTACAGGGTAAAGAGTACAGGGTAGAGGGTCATTGGGTAATGGGGACAGTCTAGGGGTCATGTTCTGGGTAAAGGGTGTGGGGACCCTGCTTGGTCAGCAGGAATAGAACAGGGTGGTCTCTTCTTAAGATAAGCTTGTGCCATAACTCCAGGACTACACCTTGGGCAATACCCAAGACTATGCCTTAAACTGTTTCAAGTTATTACAGGGTATAGGATAGAGACAAAGACAAATATATAAAGGGGCTTAATGGGGCTTCAAATTTGGAGATGGGTAATTTGGGTTTGGGCACAACAAGATGACTAATAATTTTATTTAGCCAAGTTTACTAAAGGCAAGCTGAGCTCAAAAACCAGCTAACATTCCATTTCTTAAGTGCTAGAAAGGAGCTGCTAGTCACACACATTTGAAAGTCATTTTCCCTAGTTGTAGATTGATCTGCCCATCTGAGGATTAGTTTTTCCCCCTGTTATAGGAATGGAATGGAAATTTAAGATCTTCCCTGCCCCTAGGCTATTTGAGAGGCTTAAGTGCACCTGGAGCCTGTGACAGGAGGCTTGTTTTTCAGGAGATATTTTGTGATTGGGCAGTGGGGTCAAGAGGGTTGTTACATTCTCTGAGCCAGGTGAAGGCTATAGAAACCCTGATGTGAGACTTTGTTTGGGGCTCACTTTGAGAAGTGTTGTATGATTTGACCAGATGAGACTCTGGGGAGCCTTTGAGAGCCCCCCGGCTTTGAAAACCCAGATGCTGATGCTTCCCTTTCTGGTAACTGACTATATATAGATGTAATGATTGGACAGTTGGAGGCCTGTCTGCTTGAAATGTTTCTGTTTGCTTGTAATCTCTGTATACTCTGAAGTTCAGGCTGAACTTTTCCCCCTGAACTAGGTAAATGATATGTTTGATTGATTAAAGCAAGACTGTTAACCCATTTTGAGTTACTTTCCTTTAGAAAAGCAGATCTAAGAACCTGTATTGGCAGCCATCCTAGGGATGCTGGGGTGCTTGATGCTACACCCCCTTCCAGTGATGAAATAATAGGGAGGAGACAAGAACTCTTGGCCCACCTCCTTATCAAAAGTGCCCAGCAATCAGGCCTGCCAGGGGAGGTCCAAATGATATACTTTCAGGCCAATAAGGAGGAAAGCTTGCCTAGGTATAAAAGGCACTTTTGGCCCTCATTCTGAGTCTTTTTAGCAGAAACTAAGCATAGACCAACATTTCATACCATATACCAAGAAAAGATCAAAATGAGTACATGATTTAGATATAAAATGTGATATCATAAGTAAATTAAGGGATCAGATCTATGGATAAGGAAGAGTTTATGACCAAACAAGAGATATAGAGAATTGCAAGAAGTAAAATAGATAATTTTGATTACATGAAATTAAAAGGTTTTTACTGGGGCAGCTAGGTGGCACAGTGAATAGAGTACCAGCCCTGGAGTCAGGAGGATCTGAGTTCAACTGCAGTCTCAGACACTTGACACTTAATAGCTGTGTGATATTGGGCAAGTCACTTAAACCCAATTGCCTTGTCTTCCTCCCCTCCAAAAAAAATAAAAAAGGTTTTTCCATAAACAAAACTAATGTGACCAAAATTGGAAGGAAAATAGGAAACTGGGGAAAAACATTTTACAGCAAGTTTCTCTGAAAAAGGCTTCATTTCTGAAATATATAGGGAACTCAGCCAAATTTCTAAAAATAAGAGCCATTCCCCAGTTGATAAGGGGTAAAAGGATATGAACAGTTTTCAGAAGAAATCAAATCTGTCAATAGTCACATTAAAAATTGTCCTAAATCATTACCGATTAGAGAACTGCAAATTAAAACAACTTTAAGATACCATCTCACACCTATCAGATTGACCAATGTGACAAAAAGGAAAAATGACAAATGCTGTGGAATTGTAAACTAGTCCAACCATTCTGGAGAACAGTTTACAACTATGCCCAAATGGCTATAAAACCATGCATAGCCTTTGATCCATCAATACTACCCCTAGGTCTGTTTCCCAAAGGAATCAAACAGAAGGGGAAAGGACCTATTTGCACAAAAGTATTTATAGCAAAGAAATGGAAATCAAAAGTGTTCCCATAAATTGAAGAATGACTGAATCAGTGGTGGTATATGATTGTGATGAAAAAAAAAAAGGATGGTTTTAGAAAAACCTGGAAAGACTTACATGAACACATGCAAAGGGAAGTAAGCAGACCAGGAAAACAATGTATGTAGTAATAACAATATTGTAGCAATTATCATCTGTGAAAGACTTAGTTACTCTGCTTGAGGCAATGATTGGAGACAATTTCAAAGGACCCATGGTGAAAAATGCTATCAACCTCCAGAGAAAGAACTGATGAACTCTGAATGCAGACGGATAAACTTAAAAAAAAAAAAACTTTCTTGTTTTACTCCTTTGTGTTTTCTTTCACAACATGGTTAATAGGGAAACATGTTTTTCATGGCTTCACATGTATAATTAATATCAAATTGCTTGCTTTCTCAAGGAGGGTTGGCAGGGCAGGAGGAAAAGAGTGAATTTGGAATTCAAATTTTTTTAAATTATTGTTAAAAATGTTTACATGTAATTGGGAAGCATTTAGCAAAATAAATAAAAATATATTTTTAAAATGCTTAATGGATAATTCCCCTAATTTGCATATACATGTTTTATAACTAATGGGGATAAATCTAAGAGCATGAAAATTCTTATAAGCATATGGAGAATTATTGTTATACTAGGGAAAATTGGGGAGTCGTGACCTTTTAAAGTAAGAACTGAATTCCAGAGTTGAGACTGCTTCAAACTGCTAAACACAAGGGCTATAGGAAATGTTTCAGCAAGGTGAGAGGAAATTCAGGAGAAAAGTTGAAGACACTACAAGAAGATGAAAAGTTCCTGATTTGAAATTATGGAAGTTTGAAGGAGGAAACAGAGAAGGAATCAGATAAATGATTCTTCATTTATCACTGGCCCAAAGGTCCAGTGAAGTCTATGGTCCTTGAAAGTCACCTAGATGTCCAGAAGGGTAATGTTTTCCATTATGTTTGTTGCTCCCTGCTGCCACCTTTGGCTTGAAAAGGAAAAGCAGAGGGGAGGACATGGTAACAATCTCTATGCCTGGCTCTGATAAAAAGCAGAACCATGTGACTGAATAATTGGCTGGGCTGCTTTGTATAGCCCAAAGAAGTTCCTGAATGGTCCAATCACAGTGAAACCTGCAGTTTAGAGTTTGGAGGTATCCTAAGCACATGAGTTTTCCTCTTTCATATGTTTCCACGGCAGGTTTCTATAATTTCACCACAGCCATTAAGTGCATTAATGGGAGAATATGATCTGGGTTTAAACATGTCTTTTAATATTTTTATTATTTATATATTTGTTTTAATATGTTAATGTCTATAATAGCATAATGTTTGTTTATGGTTTATCAAATAACTGTTTATTTAACATCTAAAAATGTTATTATTGTGAGTGTCTATATAAATATCATGTACTATGTGGATGAGTTAGTAAGTGACTGGTTGTATAGATAGAAAACACATTGGATGGGGGCTCAAGAGCTAGAGTGTTGAGTATGGAAAGCCTAGAAGTCAATGGAGCTTTTCTTGCAAATAAGTAGTATCTATCTGAAAAAAAGAACAAGAATTATTGGTAACAGGACCCAATAAGACCAAAGTTACCTCTAGGGACCTGGAAGAGTGACTATTATCCTATGGTCTGTCTCTCTGCAAGAGATAAGTTAGGTGAATGAACTAATCAGAGGGAGTGGGGGGTCTCACACTCCTGTGTAAGAAGAATGAAGCCTCAAGTATTATATTGTAAGAGCATTTAGACTCCACTTTATAGACCCAAGGGTAACACACCATCCATGTGATATGGTGGAGTTCATCACAT
>NW_027186540.1:14081054-14095965 GCF_028583685.1 Petaurus breviceps papuanus
TGTAGTAAATGTTATACAATCCTGTATCAAATTGTCATGGAGTTGGGAGGCACTTCTCAGAGTCTACAAATATTCATATAAGATCTAGGGACAATTGTGGGACCCTATTGTGGAGAATTCTGGAAGAAAGATGCTAGAAGGATAAATAAAGAGATGAAGTTCATGCTCAGACATGAGTGGCATCTTCCATCTTCCTCCCAAGCATGCTACTGTCCCAACTATTCCCTTCAGAGATTATGATGGACCACTGATTTCTAGCTAGGTGGTAGAGTGGATAGACCCCAGGGGCTAGGCTAGGGAATACTTGAATTCTGAAATTATATCCATTAGTCAACTCCAAGTTGATTTTTCATTCATTCATTCATTCATTCATTCATTCATTCATTCATTCATCCATTCATTTTACCATGCTGCCTCCCCTCCAGCCATAATCCTCATTTTTCCCCCTCGCCACAAACTGGAACTCTATACCTGGGTCTCCCAGTTCTGCAAGGTGAGCTTTCAGCTCACTTTGCCTCAAACCAGCCTTCCACACCATTTCCTGTTCCCTTCTAGTTTCTCTTTATGTTTTGTCTTCCCCATCAGAACATAAGCACCTTGGTAGCACAGTTTTACTTGCTTACATTTATATATAGTACAGACAGCTAGGTGGTGCAGTGGATAGAGTGCTGGGTCTGAAGTCAAGAAGACTTGTCTTCCTGAATTAAAATCTTCTCTCAAACACCTAGTAGCCATGTGACCCTGGGCAATTTCCTCATTTGTAAAATGAGCTGGAGAAGAAAATGGCAAACCAGTATCTTTGCCAAGAAAACCCCAAATGGGGTCATGAAGAGTAGGGCACAACTGAAATGACTGAGCAATGAGAAATTTATATATGGTACTTAACACAGTAGTTGGTGTATAGGAAGCATTTAATAAATGCTTTGTCCATCCATCTAGCTAGTTTTCATCATTACTGTGTTCTCTAATCTTTCTAACTCTTTACTTTCCCTGGCCATAATTCTTGGTCTGGCAACATTCTCCTCCCTTCCCAATGATTATCCTTTAATGAACCAATTAAATTCCACACCATTTTTTTAACCCTTGAATCCATTTTCCCCTTTTCCTATAATTCCCTTGGCAATCATACCTTGCCAATGTCCAACCTTCCACTGATCCCACCATCTGGACTCCAAGCATGCTCTCTGGCCACCAATACTCCACAGCAGTTACCTCCTGATTCATGGCCTCCCTAAGCAACAGATCCTTTGTTCTCCAGGCAGTCACTTAAGGCCCCTAACAACTCCAGAACAACTGCCTGATCCTGCTCCTTTCCAGCTACACGTTGCCACTAGGACAACTGAAACCCAGTGAACAATGATAACCTACCTATATGCACTCCTTGAAGATTAGCATACACTCATTCATTCTTTCCCCATTCTGGTCATTTGGAAAGCCATTTTTGGGGGGAATTTATTCTCTTCCCACCAACCCTGCCAACCTCCCATTCCAAAGTTACCAAACTATCACCCTTAGCCTTTTCTTTTTACAAGCAACTCCACTCTACTTGCCAACTTCTCCCCTCCATCTTAGTGCATAATCTTACCTAATGTATTAAGAAAATTAAGGTTATTCATCTCTCCTTATTCCATTTTTCGAAACCTTTTTTCATCACCATCATTCTCTTCTTTTCCTCAGGCCTCTGAGGAGGGAGCAGCCCTTTTCTTTGCCCTCTATTTATGCCCTTGGACCTGCCCCTCCTCTGATGTCCTCTGGGAAGCCACCCTTTTGCTTATTTCCTCTCTTAATCATCTTTATTTTCTTTTCATCTAGAAGCTGCCTCCTCTCTGACCACAAGCATAACCAAGTCTCCTGCAACCTTAAAAAAATCACTTAATATTGCCATCCTCCACAATTATTAGACTGTATTTCTTGTCTTTTTCACCATCAAAACCATAGGGGAAAATGTTATATGCTAAATGCCAATACTTCTTTATCTCCCACTCACTTCTCAGCCTGTTGCAATCTGGTTTCTGAACCAATTTCTAGACTTAAACCTCTCTGGAAAAAAAAACCCTAAGTACTAAATTCCATCTTTTTTTCCCCTTTCATCCTTATCCTATAAACTCATTCCTCAGTTTCTGACATTAACTGCCCCTTCTTATTGGATATTCTTTTCTCTTAGCTTTTGTAACACTATTGTCTGATGCTTCCCTTCCTACTTTTCTGGCTGATGCTCATTCTTTTTAAAAAATCTATTTTAGATTTTAATAATAAAACTTAAATATGCAAGAAGAAAAGAAAAAGAAACATAATATAAACTTAAATATCAAAACTTATATATGAAATAAGAAGAGAAAAGAAAACTCATGTGCACAGAAGCACATGAGAGTATTCAAAATATACAGCAATAAATTTCCACTTCAAGAAAGCCTATGTAATAAATACTATGCATTGTGCTAAGAGCTGTCCATCTTTTTTTTTGCTTCTTTGTAAGTTTTCTTTTGTTCTCTGCACTTTTAACTTTGTTCTTCCCCCCTCCTCCAAAGGCTACAATTAAGCTTGTATATGTATACACACATATACACACATATATACATACATATATACACATAGACATATAACTTCACTCTTTTTATTCTGTAACATTATCCATGTCTTCTCTTCAGGTTGTGGAGGGCCCCCCCCAAGATTCTCTCCTCGATTCTGTAGGCTCAGTTATCATCTCTTTGAATATGATTCTCAAATATTTATCTGTCTCCTGAGCTCTAGCTTCACATCTCTAACTGCTTGCTTAGATTTCATATTGCACAGATTACTTACATTTTCCAAAAGTGCTTTAAAACCAATATGGACAACACTGAAGTCATGATTTCCTCAACTTGCCCATCCTCCAAACTTCCCAGTTTCTGCTCAGGATACCACCTTTGGAATTGCCCAGTTTTGAAGCACTGGAATCATTTTTCAATCTTCCCTCTATCCACCACTGGAATATAGCTCATATTTGTCAATTTCTCCTCACTGATACAACCACTACTCCAGTTCAAGACCTCACAATTTTTTTCCTGGACTATTACAATAGCATCCTAATTGTTCTTTGTAGACTTGTTTTTTTTTTTCTTTCTCCATTCTATCCTTCCAACAGCTGCCAAATTAATCTTCCTAAGACATCATCTGAACACTGACCATTGCTCAAAAAACTTTAGTGGTTTCTTATGGCCTTTAGTATTAGCTAAAATCTCCTTAGCTTGATATTTACAGCCTCCTGAAGTCTAGAGTCAACTTTCTTTCTCAACCTTATTTCATGTTAGTCCTTTCACACACTTCAGATACATTGGATTACTACTTGTTCTCCAAACCCAATATTCCATCTCCCACCCATGTATATTTATTCAGATATTCTCTCATTCATTTCTTCCTCCTTTCTTTTTCAGATTCCTTGTCTTCCTTCAAATGCAATTCAGGTTCTTTTCCCATCATTTTTCCTTTTCCCATCTTCCTAGGAGCTAGTCTTTTCTCCCACATATTTTCCTACAACAATTTGTTTAGTCTGTCACATGTCTCCTTTTCCACACATTTATACATTTCTGTATCTCTGCAATAGAATGCCCTTTGAGGGTAATATCCCTATTGAGATGCTTCTTTTTTTACCTTTGCATTCATAGCTCCTAGGATAATGCTTTGCTCAGCCGGTGCTTGAAAAATGATGACTTGAGTTGCATTGAAACTTCCTTGATTTTCTAAATTAGCACAAGAGCCACTTAACCATCTCATATGCATTTAGATCAAGAGTTCTTAATTTTTTGATGTGTTTGACATGGGTTCTTTTGGAAGTTGTGTGGGCCCAAAAATGTCCACTCTGCAAGATAAACAACTAAGGCAGAGCTTCAAGACAATAACAATTCATTAAAGGGACTTGGTCCCATTTAATGAATAGAAACTCAGATCTTTCTCACTATCTGAGATGCCCCTTTCCTCCATGGACTTGGAGGTTAATAGTGCTTGATAATCAGATAGTACAAATGAAGCAAACTAAAAGTACAGAATCTCATTGTTTGATAGACTTTGCCCCTGACCCTCCAGGTCTACACAAAATACAGATTCCCGTTGATTGGCAAATGAGTTAATGAGTAGACCTTGACAAGCTTCTCTTGACCTTTCAGCAGCTCCTACTGAACCCACATGCATTCCCATGGGTTGGCCTGATGAACAGATATTAAAACATGGGCTGATAGGCAAGCCACAAACAGGGCCACTTGGTGGTCAAGTGCTCATGGTCATCTTAATATGTTGGGCAATAGAGGGATGACAAGGGACAAAGGGTCAATAAAAATAGCTGGGGGACTTTCCATGTCATTAAGTCACCTGGGCCATTCTGGGCTTGGTCACCATAAAAGGAAAAAACAAGGGTGCTGGTCCTCTAGTTAACTTCCTATGATTAAACAAGTGAACTTAAAATCTGCAGTTCTCTGGGGCCTAATATACAGAAATTGTAATCACTTCCCCTGTGGAATAATATCAAAGTGATTAACAGATTGGAATAAAATAGGGGTCCACTTAATTTTCTATCAGATTTGAAGCTTATGAAACCAGGATAATGGGGTGATTTTTAAAAATACAATTCAGAAATGAAAGAAATGATAAATTCAAATTAGATCTTAGTGAATATAAAGATTTTTTTTTTCTCTATCCATGGTCACAGACCACCTGAAAAATGTTGGGTAGACCTCAGTTTAAAAACTCTCCAGATATGTCCTGGCTTCCCTTGGTTGCACCAATTTATTTACTAAGCTAAAGAAGTATATATTTGATCTCGAAATGTTTGAATATGTTGAAAATATACTCTATTTAAGAGAATTCTGATAAAATCCTACAAAAGTAATGCAGTCTTTCCCCTCTGGCCAGTTCGTTTCATGGTATTCTTGCTGGGGGTGAACTGAGATCTTCACCTTCTGGATAAAGAATAAAAGCGGGGACAGTTAGCTCAATCTCACTAGTTTTAAAGAAAATCAAAGATAATTGAGTCTTAAAGTCAATCAAAGGCAGCTACCCCACCCCCACCTAGTAGGGAAGCAGAAGCCTCCATTGATAGGCAACCTGGACATGCTCCAAAGTCCTCTCAGAGCTGCCTCCACATTAGTTAAATTGGGCATGTCTAGATAAGCCTGGGGTTATACTAGTGAACTCCCAGTCAGGAGACAGTGTCCCTTTAAGAGCAAAGCACCTTACCCATGCTAAGGGCAGGTTATATCTAGTAAAATAGCCACATTTCCCCAAGCACTTCTCAGCACGTCACCTTTCTTCAGGGTTTCAGGCTACCATCCTTCAGACCTCTAAATAATGCACTGCTGTTTATTTCTTACTGAAGAATTTTAGAGTTGCAAAGCACTTGACCACAGTGGGATTTGCTTGCCCTGCCCTTGTTGGCTTCCCATCAGTTTACTCTGTTCATTCATCATCATAAGAAACTTACTTACTTGCATCTTGTCTTGTCTCAAAGTGAACTACACTTGCTGTGTGTGTGTATGTGTGTGTGTGTGTGATGTGCACTTTACACTTTGATCCCCTCCTCTCCTAGCTTTGCCCCTACAACACTCACTCTCCCAAGAGTATAAGAGGCCATTTGTCATGTCTCTAATACTCCCGCTCCCCTTTCTTCAGACACTCTTCAGAACTTCAATCCATAACAACTGCTGGACAGCTCTTCAGGCCCTGCCTTGGCAGGAATTCCCCAGGGATCCCTGCCACTGTCAATCAGCCAACTCAGCTTGTTCTGGGCAAGGATATTCCTAAAGATTGGACCAAGAAAACTGAGTATCTCCTAACAGCACAAAGAGACAACAATGCCAAATTGACCAATAGCCTTGAAAACCTTCCAGAATCCATAAATCACTCTATAATTGCATCTGCCCTGGTATATAGATCATAGAACAGAGAAACACTCTGGATTATTTGCCAATTAGTTTCCCCAGAGGGCTCAGAGGGAAATTTAGGTTATCTGGACTCTACAAATATCTAATGGATTGTTGTCTATATAGATAGATTCTTTAGATACTTGAAATCTGTGTGACCAAGTACCTATTTACACACTGTCATTTCCACAGATATGCAGAATGATTGGGCATCTATCACTCTGTTATTCTCTAGTGGTTCCAGTGGGAGAAAATACATCCTTGTAATGAAGATGACTAAGGCTGAATTGTGAATTGGGAACTCTGTGTACTTTTTTCTTTTAGATTTTAGATCAAGATTTAGAAATGGAAAGGATATTAGAGATCATCTAGACCAATTCTTTTAATTTTAAGGAAAAGGAAATGGATGCCTAGAAAGGTAACATGGAAACAACATGGCTTGCCCAAAATCATACAGGGAGAAAGTTGCAGAGGTAGGATTTTGTAGTATATACAATGCTTATATGGGTTTGTGGTAGGATTTTTTGACACTAGTGTGTTAAGAAATTGTGTACCTGCAAAGATGTGTGCCACCCCCCACAAACACATGTGTACTTCTCCTTTACAAAGTCCAAGGTCTGCCTATTATTATAGCCAAGAGGGCATGAGCTACTACCCATGATGTTCTGGGAAGCTGTGATAAACCTTTTTCTTAGTCATCAAGGTAAAAATGTCTCACCCACCTGACAGATGGTCACAAACCACCCCAGGTAGGAAACAGTAGGCACAAGCCATCAGAAATGGCCAGTGTATTGATTTGTTTTACTTACCTGTACTTCCATGCTATAAAAGAGGGGTGGGGAGGCCAAAAGAAAAGCATAGTATTTTAAAAAGAGCATTAATATACTTTTATTTTAAATAATGGAACTAATGAATGGTAGCTTCAAAAATGTTGGCACTGGGCTTTGTGAGAAAATATATAAAAGTTAATAGTTAAATAAAATTACAGTTATCCCTTCCACATTGTGGGAGTTAGGGGTATAGTGCCCCACGATCTGGAAAATCCATATAAAATCTATTGGCCCTCCCTTTGTACCAGAGAAGAATTGTGAATTTTGAGGGTATTAGAAGATAAAACATGTTGATATTATACAATACTATATGTATATTTTATTCATTTTTGAGTTTCCAAATATTTTTTCTGTCATCTCCTAGCCTTCACATGTCTTCTGTGGCTTCCCCAAAACACTCGTCAAAATTCCCATTTAATTTCTTATGTTGACCCATGACAAATCTGAACTTTGGTATTTACAATCACAATAGGCTTCATCATGAGCATTTACCCACTTATGAATACTTTCACAATCTCATAAATTTTAGTGTTCAAAGGAATCTGAGAGCTTACTGAATGTCAGAGAGGCTAAGTCAAGGTCACACTGATAAGTAGCAGAGCTGAGATTTGAACCCTGATCCAACTCCAGATTTAACATGCTAGATACTGAATATATATTTTTCTTTTTTTTTTTGGAGGACAATTGGGCTTAAGTGACTTGCCCAAGGTCACACAGCTAGTTTTTGTGTTAATTGTCTGAGGCTGGATTTGAACTCAGGTCCTCCTGACTCCTAGCCACCTAGCTGCCCCTAGATACTGAATATATGAAATAATATTGAAGAGATATTTTGTTGATGATCTCCCTTCCTCCTCCTGGCTATACCTATCTCTCCTTTAAAATCTTCATAACAAAAGAATACTATAGCATAAGTATTGGTTTGAATAGCACACAGATTTCTTTGGGATCTCAAAATAATGGAATGACAAGAAGCAGAATGAATTATGGTTCTGTTAATCTACTGTTTCATTTTCTACATATCTATTGTTGGCTTTTCTGTAAGGTTACTCAGAATCTTTTAGTGGACTCCAATTTTTATGACTAAAATAGAAACATGGTTTTTTTTTCTCCTTTAAAGAATCTGTGAAACATAATGGTCTAGGTCTAAAAGATGAAAAATGGATCAAATGACCTTTCACGGTCACACCAAACCTTGTAATTCAATTAGGTTTGAGAAACAGCAACCAGCTATTTCCAAAGCATTTTTTGTTTAATAAACTTTCTTGCAGATTACTATGCTTTCTACTGTTATACTTGCCCCAAGAAACTAATCATTAAGATTCAGTGAAATATTTTCTCCATTTTTAATCCCTCTGAGGGGAACCTTGACAGCAAGATTGATAGATAAAATATAATTATTAATTGAAAGGTAGAACT
This sequence comes from Petaurus breviceps papuanus, assembly GCF_028583685.1. Classification (NCBI taxonomy): domain Eukaryota; kingdom Metazoa; phylum Chordata; class Mammalia; order Diprotodontia; family Petauridae; genus Petaurus; species Petaurus breviceps. The sequence continues at coordinate 14,089,192 of NW_027186540.1, forward strand.
TTAAGTCATGTTTCCAAACAGCAGAAAGGTGTCCTTTCACATTAGGACAATGTACATCCTCTGATCTCCTCTCCCTCCCATGCAGATTTACTTTTTTTTTTTAATAGAAGTCATTTCCCACCCCACCCCCATCCCCTTGAGAGTATGTCTTGACATTTTCAAATGCTTAGCCAGGCAGAATGTGGGCAAATGGGCAGGAATAAACAGGACCAGCTGTAGTCACAATTGTTAAAGAGATAAAGCTTTTCTTTGTTGCTGATTAAAGGGGTGCTCCCTATTAGCAAGCAATTTTCTGGTGCTTTTATCCAACATGCTGTATTCTTTTTTTGCACTTCAAAATGATTTATACATGGTCACAGGGCATTCAAAGCATTCCTACTTCCCTGCCACCTTTCCATCCAAAAGTGTCATCAGTCAACAGAACTCCATCCATTTCCCACCTTTCAATGTTTTCTGCAACTCTATTGGAACTCAGAGGAACTTAAAGCTTAGACATCCAGCAAGATTTAGTCAACAAGCACTTTATAAAGCCCAAACTAAGGGCCAGACATTGGACTAAACACTGGGGATACAAACAAACAAACAAAAACCAAAAACAAACCCCCAAACCAAAACAATCCCTGCTCCTGAGGAGCCCACATTCTGAGGGAGATAAACTTGAAAATAAGACTGTGAATGGTAGAGCAGCTATTGATCTTCATTGCTAAAGGCAGTTTTCCCCTAGAGAAATCACAGCTCTAGACCAAAACAAACCAGAACACAAGAGGTCATTATACTTGAAAAATCAGGAACCACTTTATTTCAATCATTTTTACAAATAAAACTTCTTTGTGTTGTTTCATGAACTGAAAGGAATGAACAAATGACTTTCATGTCAAGCAATTTTTACTAATTTGTATTTATATTACCTGTTATCCAGGAAACTGAGGTTGTCCGAGAGGGAAAATGCCCAACACTATTCTTCCTTTGATCCAACCAAATGGACCTTCTTTGTTTTCCTTACAAGTAACATTGCATGCCAGGGCCCTTGCTTTTTCACTGGTCATTCCCCATCCCTGGAATATACAACCACCTCATAGAATATTTCTCTTCCTTTAAGAGACAACTCAAGCAACACCTTCTGTATGAAGCCTTTTCTGATCCTCACAACTGCAGATTCCCTCCTTCCTAGACTATCTTATATTTAACTATTGATTAATGTATTTGAGTTTATTAATTTTATATTTGTGATAATGCACACACATACACACTCGTTGCCTCCTCCATTAGAATGTAAGTCCCTTACAATAGGGGTTCTTTCTTTCTTTGTGCTTTTACCCCCAACAACTTGTAGCAAGCACTTAATGAATCCTTGTTGATTGATTGATGAATTGGCAAGTGACAGCTTTCCAATGTGTACCTGTGCTCCTCATGTCATACATATTAGGAAAAGCCTCCTAAACAAAGGTTAGAGGAATCGATAAATGGTTATTTTTCCAGACCAGTCCACAAAAGGTTATTTAACTTCCAGTTGCCTCTAAAGTAAATTCTGAGCCATCTCAACTCCCCATAGTCAAATACAAAATTCTATATTTGGAATTTAAAGCTCTTCACAACCTGACTCTTTCCTGTCTTGTCAGTATTATTACACTTTACTCATCTCTCCACAGACTATGATCTAAGCACCCTGGCCTACTTCCTTTGCCTCACACATGATATATCATCTCTTTTCTTCATTTCTTGGTCTCATTTTCCCCTTTACTTAGAATGCTCTCCTTGCTCACCTCCCACTCTTAGCTTCTCTGGCTTCCTTTAAGACTCACTCCAAATCTCCCCTTCTGTCTAATCACAATGCCTGAGATTTAATAGGTGATTCATAAATAACTTGCTGATAAATTACTGGGGACCTTTCCTGATCCTCCACCTTCCCTTCTGAAATTATTTTCCACCTCCTCAGATAGTGGACTTAAGCCCTAAGAGGTTAAGTGACTTGCCCAAGGTCAAAAAGTCTTTCTGTGTGAGAGGCAAGACTTAAATCCAGGAGTAACTGATTCTAAAACTGGCTCTCTAACCACAATATCAGAGGTTCTCAAAGTATGGTTCCTCCCTGGGGCTTTCCAAGCCTCTTTCAGGGATCTGCAAGGTCAAAGATATTTTTATAATGATACACATCTGTGTGAGGTTTTTTTTTTTAATATACTTCAATCAAAACATCACACATAGTACAACAAATTAAATGCCAAAGCAGATATGAGAATACAGATGTCTTCTATAGAGCCAGATATAAAAAAGATTTGAAAAAATTTGTAAAATAATGTCACTCTTCTCACTAATTTTTTTAATTTGGAAAATATAATTTTCATAAAAATAGTATTTGTGTTAATGTATAACATGTTTATTACTGGCATTTTAAAATTATTTTATGTATATTTTAAAACTAATTTATAATATGATAAATAGTGATAGACATAACCTACATAAACAAGGGGTCCTTGAGAATTTTTAAGAGCATAAAGGGGTCCTGAGAACCACTCACTACATCATACTACCTCTATGATGAACTCATATATTAAAAACAGTTGGAACTCTGAATGATAGTAGTTTTATCATTGGCTTCCTTGGGTTGAAGAAATAGATAATGATGAAAGGGCGTTTAGATGAATTTGTATTTTATTAAGCAATGCTTCTATACCTTTGAAAAATTAAAATATGTATGATATATTATTTATTATATCTGAAAAAGATTGTTTATGAATTTGCATGTATAATTTTAAACCCTTTACAAAAAGTTGTGAAGCTTCCCATGGGGGCTTTGGGTCAATGTTTAATGACCAAAAGATGAAGAAATCTAAAACTTGAACTTTATTTAATTTAAGATTTAGACCAAATTTCTCCTGAAAATCATCTGAGTTTTAAATTATTTCATTGAAATCAACTACACATAATGCAAAGAAAGGAAAATTAGGTATAGAAATCGAGTACATTGTGTCCATTTTGCAAATGAGGACACTAAAGGTGAGAAGTCCAGGCCCTGACTTTAGGGATTTTTGTGTTTAGTGGGTGTCAGAGCCAATGTTGTGTTGAAGCTAGTTCTGACCAGTTTGTGAGAATCAAATGTTAAATTTTTACTCTGAGCATTTCACCTCTAGAAATTGGCAAATGCTATAAATCAGGGCTTGATTTATGGGTTTGTTTATTGTCTGGATCTAAAGAAGTGATGGAGAAAAATGTTAGTAATGCAGATTAATCTTAAAAGTGTGTCCTACTACATTTTTTTCCCTAGAGAACTGGTTGTTGAACATTTATTAGCATACCTCTGGTTGGAGCTGAAATGTTGTTCATTCGTTTTTCAGTCATGCCCCACTCTTCGTGACCCCATTTGGGGTTTTCTTGACAAAGTCACTGGGGTGGTTTGCCATTTCCTCCTCCAGCCCATTTTACAGATGAAGAAACTGAGGCAAACAGGGTTAAGTGACTTTCCCAGGATCACACAGCTTGAAAATGTCTGAGGACAGATTTGAACTCAGGAAAATGAGTCTTCTTGATTCCAAATCCAGTGCTCTCTCCAGTACAGTCACTTAGCTGCCTTGTTGATGCTGAAACTCAAATTTAAGTCTTTTGTCTCCAAATCCATTGATATATCTCTATATATCAATTACCTTTCAATAGAGACATTATAAAGCAAGGGCTCCTAAATTGGGGTCCACAGATATCCCAAAGGGTCTCTCGATAGATTTCAGGGGGTCTATGAACCAGGAAGATAATTATCTTTATTTTTGCCATCCTCTAACTGAAATTTATCATTTCCTTCAATTATGAATTTTGGTGACAGACTAATAGAATTAGACTTCATCAGACAGCCAAAGACTTCCATAACACACAGATAAAAGTAAAGAAGGACTCCTTGTATTAAAGACACTAGACAGAGGTAGGGAACCTGTGCTCTCTAGGTCCTTGGGTGTGGCCTTTTGACTGAGTCCAAGTTTTAGAGAATGAATCCTTTTATTAAGGGAATTTGTTCTGTGAAGTTTAGATTCAGGCTGTACTTGAGAACCTAAAAGGGCACATGTGATCTTGAGGACACAGGTTCCCCACCCCTATACTAGACATACTGCCACTACTAAGAGAATTGTACACTTGCTTCCACCCTGGCTAAAGGTGTAATTAACAGCAATTTTTAAAAGGAAGAGTGTGATAGAAAATTTCTTTTGTTTAGCCCCAGGATTCCGAAGTAGTAAGGTCTATTCCTAGAAATTGGAGGAGAAAATGGTAAAATCTCCTTCAGATATAGAAATATCAGAGGCCGAGGTGCCCTGAAAGTCAGAGGTCACAAGATATTGACTCACCTGTTTATTAGAATAGCCATCATCCTTCAGAGCTTGGGCACACCACCTAGTGGTATGACATGATAACCTATTTACAGTATGCATATGAGTTTTCTAAAGGTCCCTGCTTACCTGATCAAGAATGGATTTTATTTTTCAGTACGAAAAGTTCCACTAAATGAAAGCACAATTCCACTCACAAATTGAAGCTGAGAGAGTCCAACAACGGTGAAAGTACTCTGTATTAATATTTATTAAAGTTGGAGAAGCAAAGCAGTAAATAGCACTTGCTGATTTAAATACGGAAACAAAGTTGATGTGTTGACTGAAAATGCCATTCACAACCTCATGGCCTTTGGTACCATAAATGTTTCAATATAAGACAAAAGATGATTCTGCAAATTTCAACATAAAATCAACTTAGCCCTACATACATAAATGAAGTAAGTAATGATGCAGGATTCAATGCCAAACTGTATATAGATTTCTTTCCATGGAACTCTGTGGTTGTCATATCAGGATCAAATATTATATTTTGTTAAAATTAAGCCTTTTTTTTCCTTTTTATAGAGGCATAAAGGTAATTTGTTTTTACTCCAGTAATTTTGGGAATTAGACTGTAAAATGAAAGAATAATTGTTTGGAAAGTATTCTCTGTCTGGAAAAGATGCTATTTAATGACGGTAGTGCTGCAGAGCAATTTGGTGATATTTTTAAGAGGAGAATTACATATTAATAAAAATAATAAAAAGCTGGCATTTTTATACCACTTAAAAGCTTTGCAAAGTGTTTTACATATATTTTTCACTTGATGCTCACAATTGCTATATTGAGGTAATTGCTATATTATTCCCATTTTGTAGATGAAGAAATTAAGGCACAGAATAATTAAGTAAATTGACCAAGGTTACAGACTTAGTGATAGGTCAGGATCTGAACTGATATCTTACTGATTCCAAGTCAGAATTCTTATTTTTATTGTATTTGTAATCGTAGCACTTTAGCATACAGTAGGCACTTAACAAATACAGTGTTCCAAAGACAGCTTACATGTGTCATCTGAGCAAATGAAGTGAATGAAAAAGTAATTTTATAATAAAGTAATTTTATTATTTTGCACTTGAAATTATCAGCTTTGCGCCAGGATGATAATTACTGGAGGGTATACTTGGTCCTCACAGTGGTCTGGACCATCATCCCTATGACTAAGTTTTCTTGTCCGTGACACATGGTACACCCCTGCTCTTTCATCTGATCCCAGGACACCATCCCAAGATTTTATTACCATGGAAACCCTCTCTTGGATCCCCCTTGTCTAACTTTTAAGATGGCATAAGATAGAATTTCTTGGAGTGGGGGAAACTATTTTTCTTTTATAAAACTGAACTTACATTTGGCCAGTACTATATGTACCATTATTGCCCATAGGGTTTCCCAATGTCAATATTCACTGTCACTCCTCCACTCCCATCAAGATCCTATTTCTTTATTTATTTTCCCAAGGTGGAAGAATTCCTGTTTATGTATCATGTGATATGCTTGCATAAAAAGGCTACCATGAAGGTGATTTCAACTGATGCAATCTGTTGCAAAAGATAAAGGGTTAGATACATTCTGTGGCAAACTATATAATCCTTCAAATTAAATCAACCTATAATTTAATTATCAGTGACTTCAAGACCAAGATGCCCAGAAGAGAAAACAGGAAAAAAATTAAAAATTGGAAAATTAACCCTTTATTTTTCCAAGGATAGATCTAGGGTAGTGGTCTCCAAAGAGGGAAACTTGCACTTGCAATGGGGACATGGCATGATCCCTAGAGAGAATCAATCTGAGAATTAGAAGATGGGTTGCATTATACCCTCCAGGGGATAAATTATTATTTAGGGCTTATGTCCAATATAACCAGGTCCACCTGCACTTTCTCTTCTTTGAGGCCAAGTCTTGGGACCCTCTTTCCTCACAACACCACTTGACCTGCTTCTGATTGCCAGAGGTCTAAAGCAGGCTTCAAGGTCTCTTGGAGGATATCCTCATCAGGCCTAGTTGTGCTTGCCATGAGGAGGCAGCATACTTCCAGACAACCTCCCCTGTTTTGCTTGCCATGTTTAGTCAAATCATGTCAACATGCATTTATTAAGCACCCTGTGCCAGACATTGCATTCAGTGCAAAAAAAACTAAAAACAAAAACAAAAGATAATCCCTAATTTCAGGAGTTTACAATCAATTGGGGAAGACAATATGAAAATGACAACATACAAACAAGATATAGATGGCATAAATCGAAGATAATTAGTAGAGGGAAAGTCCTAGTATTGAAGGGGATCAGAAGAGTCTTTTTACAGAAGGTAGAACTTTAGCTGGGACTGGAAGGAAGCCAGGAATGCCAGGACACAGAGAAGAAAAGAAGAAGAAGAAGAAAAAGAAGAAGAAGAAGAAGAAGAAGAAGAAGAAGAAGAAGAAGAAGAA
>NW_027186540.1:14095975-14140820 GCF_028583685.1 Petaurus breviceps papuanus
AGAAGAAGAAGAAGAAGAAGAAGAAGAAGGAGAAGGAGAAGAAGAAGGAGGAGGAGGAGGAGGAGGAAGGGGAGGAGAAGAAGGAGGAGGAGAGGGAGGGGGAAAGGAAGAAACTGATCTTCAGTGTCAAAGACTGCAGAGAAATCAAGAAGTATGAGAATTGAGAAAAGACCCTTAGCAACTAAAATCATGGAGATACAGTTTCAGTTAATGAAAGTGGAAGCCAGTCTCTACAGTTATGAAGAAAGTAAGAGTTGGAAGTAACAGTTGGAAGAATAGGTTGTAGTTGGTCTTCTTAAGAAGTTTAACCATTAAAGAGGGGAAAGATATAGCATAATTGTTAGCAAGGATAGATGATGAATCAAGTAAGAATTTTTTTTTTAGTAAGGAGGAAACATGGGCATATTTTTTTTTAAGCAATTGGGGTTAAGTAACTTGCTCAAGGTTACACGGCCAGTTATTTCTGGGTGTGGTGCTGAGTATCTGAGCCCAGATTTGATCCCCAGATCATCCTGACACTGGAGCCAGTGCTCCCACTCACTGTGCTACCTGGCCGCCCCTAAACATGGACATATTTTAAACAGTATAGAGGCAAGCAGTAGAGAGGGAGAGCTTGAAGATTAGTGAGAGATGATAGAAGTTGTTGTTTGTCCTTCATTCTTGAAGAGGACCATGACACCAGGATGGTGATGCCATGACTTCCAAGTGAATTGGATTTAAGTGAGGGAGGGCTCTGCAAAGTCAGCAGCCTCATTTTCTCCTTCAGAGACATCTGGGTCCAGTGGCAAGATATAGATAAGGATGACTGGAGATGGCCCTGGATGCAATGGAAGACCTTGACCTTTTTAAGCAAAGGTCTTTAATAGGTCTCAGTTTGACTGAGGCAATATCCATTTAGTGATTAAGGTTAGATTACTGAAACCTTATGAAATATCTTGGGGTTTACAGGCTATATTCCTTTCTTAAAGACCATGCCTTAAACCCCATTCACTCTGGCTCATTGATTGGCCAACAGTAGGTCTCAGCCTAAGCACCACTTGGTGGTCATTGCTTAGGTCCTGATGGCTCAAGAGAACATCCTCAGATGGCTTCATTTTTTCTTCAGTGGAATATGAGTTAAAGGGTAAGCTTCTGGAGCTCCCTCAACACAGTAGGTTGATGTCTTAGGCAGTTGAAGGCCTCACCCCAAGGGCCATGCTAAGACTGTGAAGGCTGTGCCTAGATTTTGAAACTTCTGACCATCTGCCTTCATCAACAGAATTCCTCTTCCTCCTAGATTCATCCTCTTATAAGGAACAACCTTCAACTCCTTCCAACCTTATATATCTGTGGATATAGAATGCCCAACTGATAAAAACAAGTGAACAAAAATATCTCCACTCCAACCCATGCTCTTTGAGCATTCATTTCCCTCTTCTTGAAACTGTGTCTTCCTCCATACCATTCTGTCATTGGTCGCTATTTCTTTCACTAGTCACTAAAAGTCAAAGTCAACAGTACTGACATGAGATTCTTTTCCCTGAGGGAACCTCCTGGGTACCTGTGTGCCTACTTCATAGTAAGGAACTTTACTCCTGAATGATCATGGTCCTGTACCTGTCAAGACCCCTGGCTATTTAACAAACATGACCTTTTCCATTGCTTTGATGAAGAGGGGGATTACCACTGGGCTTTATCATCTTTTTTTTCATAGTGCCACCTTGGTCTCTAGGCATGGTCATGTGCCTTACAGCAGCTTTACCCTAAGGATCACAGAGCCTTTCCATCTTTCATGCAGCCAAACTCTCCTTTATATGTTGTTTCTTCAATTTATAATTTGAATTCTTCAAATGCAGAGGCTATCTTGCTTTTTCTATTTGTATCATCAGTGCTTTGTTTTTTAGTTGGTTTGGTCACATTTGACTCTGTGTGCCCTCTATTGGAGTTTTGTTGGCAAAATAGTGGAGTGGTTTATCATTTCCCTCTCCAGCTTCATTTTACAGAAGAGGAACTGAGGCAAACAGAGTTAAGTGATTTGTCCAGTTCACACAGCTAGTAAGTGTCTGAGGTTGGATCTGAACTCCTGACCATGTTTTCCTGATTACAAGTCCAGTGTTCTACCTAGTTGTCCCATTCTTGGTGCTTGTGAGCTCCTAATAAAATCCATTTATTTAAGCACTTAATTGATTCTATACTGGTTTTTACCCATCAGAAGCCATCTAGGTCAACCAGGTGGAAAGAACAACCATTACTAGAAGTCTGATCCCTGTTTCCTTCCTTTTACCCCCTCCTCCAACCACCTGTAATCTTGAACACATATAGTCCGCTTTATTGCCTTTCCACACTCCGCCTGTCCCTTGCCATTTGGACATAACTGCTCATTCTACCTGGATGAATGTGGAGTACCCATCCCCATAAGTCTTCTGGTGATATAGAGGAACACCAGGCCTCTGCAACTGACCTTCCACTGTATCCTAAGATCAAATGGATCTTATTTTATACATTGCTGACCCATCTTCCAGACCAAATGGTCATTGTAATCAAACTTGCTGACATACCATAAGGATCCTTAAGTTTTACCTTCAATCTTGCAACAGAACCCTCCTGGTATATTTAACCATTTCATCTCTGGAAATCTGTTTTTGTCCATGTTCTCCAGATTCATGAATGTTCCCTTGTCTCACAATATCTAAGCACCTCCAGCCTTACTTCTAAATCCAGCCTATTTCTTCATATTTAGCCATATACCCCATCCCCAAACCCTCTAGACCAATGGACCTTCTTATCCACTCTGCCGCTTTACCTTTCTAGGAACATACCTCTCTCATTTGAAATTTTTTTTTTTCTCAAGCCACTGCTGCCCATTTAGGGGAGTGTATCACAGGACCATTAAGTTTAACCATGCTTCATATTCCATTCTGGCAATTTTTTTTTCTATTAAGCCTGCTTATCAATGCACTGGTTATGCTACATCCTTCTCAGAGGATTTAAGGCTCTCAGTTCTGGAAAATCAGACTTGGGGGCCATAAGGCCCTTATTGGTGAATGTTTCCCACAATGATTATAAGAGATGAAATCTCTTATTACTCAGCCTCAACCCAACAACCACCAGGCCGTCAACAAGAACCAGTCACCTCCACCCACCCCCACAATAGGGAAACGATAGTCTTTCTGTCCCCTAACCCAACTTGCCAATGGATGGCAAGAAGGCAGATAAGAAATACATGCTTTCATTGATTAGGGACATATATTTGTTCTTTCTCCAGTCAACCTAATTGCCCCCCCTACTAAGTGACCACAACACACAACCATCTACTTTCAGTTACAGATCCCAGTCCCTACTTTCATTAGAAATATTTTTTAAAATGTATACTTAGCTGTTAACTTTCTGAAAGCATATCGGAGACAACTCCTAAAGCAGAGAAGATGACAGCAATAAGATACCCCCAGTCCTGGTCCTCCACATTTTACATTTCTTCTGCTAGGTCTATATTTTAAAAGCTCTTCAATTCCCATAGATTGAAGAATATTATATTTGGTATGTGAACATCTATTTAAAATACAGACCTTAAATGTTTATGAATCAATGCTATATCTGGGCAGTTGTGAGTGGTAGTTGTGTCTTTAATGATATTCTAAAAAAAAAACCCAAACCAATGCAATTTTATTTCCTCAATTCCCAGAGATACTTAAGGGTTTCCAGTCATAGTTTAGGATTTTTTTCTTTGTTATCTAGGATATATAGCATATTTTTCTCTGTAGGAAGGATAACAAACTTCTGGTGGCCAGTTCTAGCCATATAATCATGCCTTCTTATGTATCAGTAGATGCTAAATTTTTGCAGCCTGCTGTGATATGTTGCAGTGTCTAACATTTTACTACACAGTGTGCATTCATCAATAAATCTCGGCTTCCTGAAGAAAATGTTTTTGTGATTTCTAATGACAGTTACCTGGTCCTATATCACCATTATAAATTCCTCTATTTCTGTTTTCTATTTCTATAAAACTTATTATGCATAGATCTATCTATGCATTCATGATATATGAGTGCAGAACTGAATCAAGGGTTTTATGATAACCAACTAAGGCAGGGTAAATGTCACAGAACATTTTTATGGCTAGTTCAATGATAACTCAATCAATAATGAGCTCTTCTTTATGCCATCCAGGGACTTTCTGACATCTCTTTTTTGTTCTTCACCATATATATATATATTGGGTGGTATTTAATGCTTCTTTATTGACATGTTATTGGTTGAGTTAAGGTAGATATCATATATGGAGTGCTTTTTGATTTGTTTTTGAATCATAGCAATTTTATAGATTTTCAACACAAAGATAAACACTTTTCATTCCATTTGACAAATTTAATGACATATGTATATCTGTTATGATATATTTTGGGGATATATCAGGTTTTTAAAACTTATTGTGTTTTAGTATAGTCTATTAGTTAGATTCATGTTGTCAAATTCAAAAACTGTATAAGATCCAATTTCATGTCTATCTCCTTTTCAAAATTATTTGAATCATAGTATATTTTTGCTATCCATTTTATTATTCAGTAGTACTTCTAGAGCTAGTGTTAAGTGTAAATTTTGAACATCTTTGTGTTATTCAAATTTCCTTCATATTTAAGTAACTACTCAATTTATGCTTTAATTTCATCTAACCTGTATTTAGGAATAACATTATTTCTTAAGATTACTCTGTATTGATTTGTAATTGATTGCTGTGTGTCTTGGACCTGAAAACATAATTAAAAAAACAGTATGAACCCAGGAGTTATGCACACAGGAGGATAAAATGATTTTTTTTTTTTGGTAACTGAATAAAAGTTACAGGATATGAGCTCCCTTATGTAGGCTCCTTGAAAACATCTGTGGAACAATTTTAATTATAGGCAGGATAATGGGAATGATGTGTATTTCATCCTAGTCCTACATGGTTTTGATTTATTCCACTAATTGTCTATATTTTCCATTTTCGTTATCATCATCATCATCATCTCACTCTGCACTTGGAGTGACTAGGTTAAAGGCATAGATTCCACATAAATCAAATTTGCCAGGAACACAAAGATGAGAAATATACCTGACATACTGGATGGGAATTAAGATACATAAAGATCTTGCCAAGTCAGTGTTGGGCTTAATCATCCTCTCAGTCTCTCTCTGCCTCCAAAGATGCTGCTTCCAAAAAGTTCTTCTGCCTCTCTCTTGTGTCTCTCCAAATCTATGTCGCCAGCTCCTCCCAGTTCAGCACAAGTGGGATTAACAAGCTCTGGGTTTTAACGCAATCAAACCAAAAACCAAGCCAATACAGGGGAATCTTTAAATTCCATTACTATTACAAAGTCTTACTTGGAGGAGTGGATGGGGAGAGAGAGAAAAGCCTTTACAAATACAAGATGGGGAAGGAATGGTTACACAGTAGTTTATGTGAAAATAACATGGGGGCTTTAGTTGAGTGCATGCTCAACAGTAGTTAGCAATGAAATATGACAGCTAAAAAACCCCATGCAGTCTTAGGCTGCATTGGGTGAGGCATAACAGCTTCTGGTTATAAGGAGGTGGTCATTCTTCTATACTTTAGCCCTCATGAGATCTCAAAATGAATAGCATGTTTAATTCTTGACACTAGTTTAAGAAGTTTTGCTAAGCTATAGAGCATTCATAGGAAGTCAACCCATAAGATAAAATGCCTTCATTCCATGTCATATGTGGAATTATTGAAGGAAATTGGGACTTTTAGTCTAGAGAAGCCCCCAAATGGGCATGTGCTCAAGCATTTCAGTATTTTATTTAGTATTTGTTGAAGAGAGATTAGATTTGATCTGTTTGGTCCCAGAAAGCAGAACCAGGGGCAGTGAATAGAAGTTGCAGATTGGTAAATTTATGCTTGGTATTAGATACTTTTTTGAAGTTGGAGATAGGGATGCTCTCCCCAAACACACATTTTTCATGCCAGGGTATGGCAGAAATTGGGAGAAAAGATGTTTAAAACATTCCTTCTTTAAACAGTGAAATATATGTTTAAAGGTAGAAATAAAATTCACATATACTGGGTCAGCATAACGGGGCAGGGGCAGCTCAAGCACATTTTTCTAAAGAGTTTCCTAGATGGTTATTATGATCATAGAAGAAAGAAGTCGCTCCAAATTTACTTAGTCACTTCAGATTACTTGTGTCTTTTATAATAGTAGTAGTACAAACACATTATGGCTGAAGAAATAAACCTTTTATGAAATTTCTTTTAAGTGTCTATAACAAGCCTTTAGAAAAGTGTTTGAAACCCCTCTTGATTAAATTTCAACCTCCTCTCAGATTTTCTGCCCTCGGTTTACATTCTAGCTATTCTGATGTTTCAGACATTCTATATTTTCTCAATCTGCTTTTTCTCTTTCACATGCTCCATCTATTTCATGTATTAATGGGTCCTGTAAACTAATTTGTGGAAGAAACTATTTGCCTTTATGAGAATTTTTTTTGATGAAAAATTAAAAATCTTAAAACCATAGAGAACGCAGAATCTACACATTTATCTATGGAATGTCTGTTTTCATGTAGCATTCATGGCACAGTATGGAGAGTACTTCACTGGTAGAGAATGGATCTAACTAGACACTTGACCTCGGGTCCTCAATTTTTTCATTTCTGTACTAAATGATCTAGTAGAAGGAGTGTGGCCAATTGGAAAAAGTTGTGAATTTAGATAGAGAGAACCTGAGTAGGACAGTGGCTCTGCCAACCATAATTTACGTGGCCTCGAATGAATCATTTAACATATTTGGGCCTTGGTTTCCCAACTTATAAAATTAAGGTGGATTTGATTAAATCTCTTAATCTACTTCCAACTCAAAATGGATGATCCTGTGTTTAGAGTGACCTTGAGCTCAAACATACTATTGTTAGAACTAGGAAGTAATTATAATAATTATAGATTTAGAGTTTTGGAGGATAGTGCAACTATCAGGCTATCTAAAAGAAATTCTTTGAGAGAAGTTTGATAATTAGAAGAGAAAAAAACAACAACATAGTATCTATATAATTTTTAAGAGATCAGGATCATGTCAAAGGTATGGTGGCCACGGCAGTTGTCATAATATAGGGAAGAAAAAAAAAAGACATTACTGACTTTTTCCAGCTCTGTACCTCTTTATTGTTACCAATGTACCTCCTCTAACTAGGAAGTTATTCTAGAAGGGAAATGGTAAAAGGACATCCACAAGAAGTTGGTGGACTAGAGGCAATGCATTAAGAGATGACTCTGAATTTCTTTTCTTGTTTTCCATGAAAACAATGATGTCATTGGCAAGGGCAAGGCTTAGCAACATCTACTGACATAGTAAAAATCAATACAATATACATAATTGATTATTGTTTTCAAATATTTTCTATATAATGAAGACTATATATTGAAGGTTGATTTTATGACCCTATTAGATATATAGAAATAAAGAGATATCATCCTTCAAATATGCAATAGAAAAATTACATTTGGTATTATTCTATGAAAAAAATAAATATTATTTGATAAAAACAAGGGCTAAGAATCTGAATAACCAAATGGTGAGGATCATATCTATTATGACTTCTTTTAAACAATAAAACTATTATTGTTTAATATTTTTAAAAGTAACTGGTCCTGGCATTCTTTTGGCAATTTTGCTTAATTTCAAGTTTATTTTAATTCACTTTCATCTCGAACCCTTTTCTTTTCTCCCTTGTTCTTTACTGACATATCTGCTTCTTCTTGTCTTTCCCAAACTCTTATTTTCTTCATTTATTACTCCTTTTTGTAATTTTCCTCCCCCCCAATAATCTCTTTGATTTTCTATGATGTATTCCCCCCCCCCAACACACACACACACACACACACACACACACAGTGTCACTACTTTTCAACTTTCCCTTTCTCTTGGAAATCAGTTAAAGATTCTTTGCAATTGTCTGGTAGGGTGACAAGATCAAAAGAAGGGGTGGAGAAGGGGCGGAGTTGGGCTGGGCTCTCAAAGAGAGGAAGAAAGGGAAAACATGCTGAACTTGGTATCTATTCCTGAACATTGATGAGCCAAGGGTATTTGCTGTGGCATTAATTAAAGTCTAGTCAAGTTTATTGTGCCCTGTCAACTTTCTCTAATGTGGTTTGCTTGTGAGAATGAAAATGATTTTTATGATGGAAATGTAAGGACATTGACATTCTGCTCATCTAATTTTTTCTAGACATGATTTTGATGTTTTGAGGGAGATTATAGACATAGATAGACAGACAGACAGATAGGAAGACAGACAGAGAGACAGTCTAGAAGGGAAATCAAACATGCAAGTGCATCATTATCAACATTGCCTTTGGTAATGAGTGTCTGCTAACCCTGTAAATAATATGAGAGAATGAAAGAAGAATCAGCATTATATCAAGGTCTGATGGCATAAGTCTGTAATAAAAAAAAGGGGGGGGGGAAGTGAGTCAGATAGTGCACATATAATTTAAGCATTCATTTGAATTTCAAAATACTTTTGTACATAAACTAAAGTCTCAAAGATCTAAATTCACTTAAAAAATTGATTTCTAGTAAAAATAATTAAGTTGACCCTTAAATGACAGGGCAGACCAACAAAACATTCAGCAAGTAATATTTTTAAGTCAGCATCAATGTAAAAAGGTGGATAGCTTGAGATTCAAACATTAGGTTTAATGTTTTATTGAAGGTCTTCACAAATGCAAACAAATTTATTAAATCAATTCCCCCTCTTCATAGTGTCCCTAATGAGACAACCTAATTTATTTTTTTTTAAAGCAATAGGGGTTAAGTAACTTGCTCAAGGTTACACGGCCAGGTGTTTCTGGGTGGGTGCTAAGTGTCTGCGCCCGGATTCGATCCCCAGGTCATCCCGACACTGGAGCCGGTGCTCTTACTTGCTGTGCTACCTGGCTGCCCCTGACAACCTAATTTATTAATAATAGGTTGAAACTCATTTGCAAATTTTAAATAAGAGCAACAAAACCAATACATAATACAAAATATTATATGACAACTTCACATACCTTTTAATATATACTTATATATTTAAATTCTAAGTTCTGAGACACAAAACTTCTCTAGGCACGGACTAACAAAACCACATTCAAATACCTGGTACTTGTTATATGTTAATGATAGTTATGGCCTGATAAAAGATGATTTTCCCATAAGGGATTTGGGGGAGATTCTATTTCTCCAATAACTCAGGATACTAGAGTTTAGGGTGGGGGAGAGGGGAGAAGTATGTCTCTCAAATACAACTTCCACTGGTTTATGTGCAGAATAAACATTTGGAATTCTTTATATATTCATTTTTATGAGCTTCAGAATGACAAAAACATGTACCTCCAAACCTTTCATGTTTATAAAATGAATGTAAACTATTTATTTTATTCATCTGTTGATAGAAGTTGAACTATTTTACTTCTAGTCTACAGGTTTAATCAGAAATCTGCTTCACTTTCATTCAATGCAACAAGTGTTTGTTAAGCAATGATTTTGTTTTTTAGGGGGCTGTGCTGGGCACAAAGACAAAGAAATAACATAGATAGACAAGGAGCTGTCATTCACATGGGGCTCAGTAGGACTATCTACAAATAAGTACAATTTGAGGAGGGATAGAGTACTAGCTGGGATGGGGGGCAGGGCGGTGGGATGAGCAGAATCATGAAGACCTTCATGGCAGGGTAGCACCTGATTTGATCCTTGAGAGAAGCTGAGGACTCTAAGTGAACCCTTCTTCCTGTAACATATTGTAAGAATGTTCAGCACAATAGTCTAATGGATGACTTTTCTAAATAAAACATGCTTTCATGTTTTAGGAATTAGAACTAGAAAAAATTTTCAAAAAGTACAACTCACTCATTTTTAAGATAAGGAATCTGATACCTGAGTTCAAATCTGGCCTCAGATACTTAACACAAAATAATAGCTGTGTGACCTTGGGAAAGTCACTTAGCCCCAATTGCCCTCCCTTCCCCCCTCCAAAAAGGAAACAAAAAAAGATAAGGAATCCAAGGTAGGAGGATTTTAACTCACAGAGGTTGAAAGCAGCAGAGCTGGTATTCATTGATTTCAACACCAATGTGTGTGTGTGTGTGTGTGTGTGTGTGTGTGTGTGTGTGTGTGTGTATTCTTGCCTCTGGAACATTCTGGCTGTGTGATACTGGATAAGTGACCTAGGTACTGTGCAGATGGTAACTTGCAGAGTAGGTACAGATACAGATATGCATTTCTAGAGAAGCTGAGCATTTGGAATCCTTTAAACTAATGAAATTATAGGTCAATTTGATTTTAAAAAATTATATATAATTACATGTGTGTGAATATGTATGTATACATATATGAATGTGTGTATATGTGTATACACACATATGGGCAACTAGATAGTGCAGTGGATCAAACAAGGGTCTTGAGTTCAAATCCTGACTTAGATACCTACTTGCTTTGTGTACCTAGGCAAGTCACTTAACCCCGTTTTCTTCAGTTTCCTCATCCGTAAAATGAACTGGAGAAGGAAATGTCAAATCAATCCAGTATCTCTGCCAAGAAAATAGGGTCACAAAGAATCAGACACTACCAAAATGACTCAATAATAACAACAAATATACACATATGTACATATACATGTGACTTAAAGTGACATCATAGAGAGCTGGCATTGAAGTCAAAAAGATTGTTCAGTTCCTGTTTCTTAAACTAGTCATACAATTCTGAGCAAGACATTTCTCTCAGTACCATAAAAAGCACTCCACCACAGTAAGTTGTAGTAATCATTTTGCTCATCTACATTAGTAAAGCAAGGTTTCCTTACTAGAAATTATCTATAGCAATAAAATGATAAGAGTAGCCACTAGAACAGGGGTGGGGAACCTGCACCCTCAAGGCTACATGTAGCTCTCTAGGTCCTCAAGTGCAGCCTTATAACTGAATTCAAACTTCACAGAACAAATACTTTTAATAAAAAGATTTTATTTAATAAAGAGCTCATATTTAATTTCATTATTATATGTGATAAAATGTAATGATATAGCATATAATAATTATATATCATACAATAAGATATCACATAATTATGATTAACATATTGTATATAATACATAATTATAATATATTCTATGTAATATATAACATATAACAAAGATATATAATTATAATTAATTTATTCAATAAAGGATTTCTCCTTTCATTAAGGGGATTTCTTCTGTGAATTTGGATTCAGTCAGAGGGATGCATTTGAGAGCATAGAGGGTCACTCAAGGCCACAGTTTCCCCACCCCTGCACTGGACTACATACTGACTTATCTATCTAAAATATACATTATCCCCTCCAAACATCACACACATACTTGCACACCAATATACAGAGATGAAGTTTTGATGTACTAGAACCATAATTGGCATGGGAGACAGGAGAACAGGGTTGGACCTCAGCCATTTACTAGCTCTGTGATCTTGCAGTAAGAAGTCACATGATCCATCTGGATTTCAATTTCTCCATTTTCACAATGAAAGATCTTGATTAGCAGGCCTCTAAAGATTTTCTCAGCTATAATATATTGCAATTGTGTATATTTAAGTTTATATGTATATGTTCCATATATTCATATAACACACATATATTTCATATATGCATATATAAGACATGTGTGTGCATATATTTAAATATGTCTTTCAGCTAGTAATATTAACATCTGCTTAATAGACTTTGACTATAGTTATATTTCAGGGGATGTTATTTTATGCATCAAGCAACAAGCATTTCTACTATGTGCCAGAAATATTCATGAATCTTTAATCCTTGTATATAAAATTTGGTTGTGTTGGGGTTCCATTGCATTTCCAAAGTACTGAATATCATTCTTTTCAAGAATGTTGACAATCAGCTCCAATTAATATCCCTGGCCTTACAAAATAGAATCTCATAATATTAGATTTGTAAGGATGTGTTACCTTAGAATACATCTAAGAGAATCCTTTTACTTTACCATTAAGGAAAAAGCAGCCAAGAATGATAGCTTGGTATAGAAGACAGGGCACTTAACTTGGTTTAAAAAAAAGCTGTGTCCAAATTACACATTAGAAATTTACTCTCTTTATGATTCTAGGCAAATCTTTAAAACTTTCTATGGCTTGGTTTCCTAGTGAGTAAAATAAGGAGATTGAGTCTGATGGCCTCTAAGATATTTACAAGTCTAAAACAATGATTCCATGAGCCTATACAGGGATTTCTTCAAGGTCACATAGTATCATATTAAGTGCACACGCCTTCGGTATTATCAAAGGAATTTCTAATCTTGACTCTATGGCTTTATCTGGACCAGGAGAGTTGAGATGAGTTAAGCAGTTACCTAGGAAATCTGAGAAGTATTGCATATATATGCATGTTAGCTAGGCTGCTTATCATGGGCACATAAAGCAAGGTCTTAACTAAATTATATTAAAAGCAACAAAAATTCTCCAAATCAATACCACTCACTGAACTGTTACAATATTAGAATTTCAGGCTACTGACATTTGCCATAATTTTCTAAGTGAAAAAGAACTAGTGAATGTATGACCTATCTTAGGTTTTCTAAACCTATGTAAATGAGCATGAGAATTATAAGTACAAACACTTCTATGTGATTTCTATTGAGGTTTGTGAAGCACAAAACATATAATTTCATTTGATCCTCCCAACCGCTCTGTGAGGTGTGTGCTATTATTATCCTCATTTAACAGTTGAAGAAACTAAGGCTGAGAGGAATTGTCACTAATCTGTTGTTTGAGGCAAGATTTAAATTCAGGTCTTCTTGACTTCAACCAACATTATCCATTGTGCCACCTACCTGCCTCAATAGGCTTCCTACAAGCATTACTGGCCATAGGCTTATGTTTAAAAAAAATCACTTCTATGCATCAAATTTTCCTGACATTTACTTCCTTAGGTTACCATTTAAATGTAAAATTTCCATCTATCAAACTTTAGCTCATCTTGATATTTACTTTATTTTGTCATTTAAACATTAGTTGATAACTCAAAAACTATTTTATCTGCTCTCCCTCTTTCCCTTTAGCATATAAACACTACATTTATCTATCATGATGGAAAGAACAATGAAAGTTCAATCCAAAGTGGCCACTAGGTTTTCTTTGGTGATTAAAATATATGTAACACAGAAACTACATCCACTTATGTTGCTTTTACTGAGCAAAGTCTTGAAATTAATGATGTTCTCTGATGTAAGAGAATGGAAATCAGACAATTTAGAATATTATGGAACACCAATAGAAAGATAAAATTATATTTAAAACAACCTTGCTTCATTTGCCTTATACAGACTATAAAAGCTATATTTTGTCTATGCCTGATTAAAAGATTTATATTTTTTAAAGTAATTAATAATGAATTTCATAAAAGAATGCCAACTGTGATTTAAAAGCATAATTGTGAACCAAATACTTTAGTTAGAATTGTACAAGCAACATTTCATTTCACAGAATTGTATATTGAAAAATATACAGTGTTTCATCAAAGATAACTGAGATTTGACTCAAGTCCAACTAAGTTAATTACAAAGTAAGATCTAGGTTTTATGAAAGTTTATTACATACTTTCATTTTTAATCCACATTTGGAAAGATGGAAGACTGCACCATAGCAGATCACAGTAGGAAGTTTAGATTCATTATTGAAATAATTGACATAATATATTAACATAATACTTTGTGTGTGTGTGGCAAGGCTGCTATAATACCAACATATCACATCAATGATAATGAGAACCTAAATTTTGGCTATTGTTAATGCAGGTATAATCTCATGATTTAAAAAACAAAAAAGGACAAAGACAAAAATATCTGTTTTTGAATCATTAACAGTTGAAAAAAATTACTGTTCTATTTGGTAATCCAATTCTTGAAAAAAAAAAAGAAAATAAATGTCATCTTCAATTGTATAAAATATCGTTTCTGTGCTCTAGTGTTCAATTCCATCACATCCCACTCCATTCCTCATTTATAGAGCTCCTACTGCCTCACCACCTTATGCCTGGCATAATATAAAGCTAAGTTAAATCCCTGGGGGTGGGGTAGGGAGGACACTTTCCAAGGGAAAATTTAAGAATAAGCTAGAGAAAGGGAGGACATTTGAAAAACAAAGACTAGAAATGTAAAAGAGCTTTTTTTAAAAAAATTAAATAAAAGGTACGTGCACTAAGCTCAATACTGATCATGAGACCATGACTGATTATTCTTTTCTAGCATGTTATTTTTTCTCTTAACCATATTCCTAGGCTCATAGACTGAGAACTGGGAGGAATCTTAGAAATCCTCTAGTCTAAAGGCCTCATTTGGAGATAAGGAAACAAGCCTAGAGGGTAATAAATATTAATTGACTTTATTCAATTTCCAGTTGTAAGTAACAAAATAGGGATTTGAACCCAGATCCTGGGCTTCAAAGGGAGAGCTCTTTCCACTAATTAATTATAGAGGGACTGTCTCAATATATAGCCCATAAAGAGTTGTATGCTTTATGAATTTCTTTTTAATAGAAGGGCACACCAAGGCCTTGCTCCATTGAGTTCATCTTAAGAATTATAAAATTGTATTGGGTCTGAAACCTTCTAGTCACCCCCAAATAGCACAGCTCTTATACAGCTTTAGTGATATGGTTTTATATAAATACAGAGAGCATTTTCTAAAATTACTGCCAACCATCTTCTGCCTCCCACTCATCTAAGTCAGTGGTGATATTACTAGGGGAGGTAATTTCATGTTACCATATGAAAAGTAAACTATATTCCTGGTTCATTGTTAGCAGTTCTACAACCTGCAGCTTGATTATCCCTAACAGCTTTTTTTTTTGCCCAACAACCTGCTCCAGTCCCTTTGGGGGCCAGTAGTTAGAGTGGGAATGCATAGAGGTAAAACCGAATCAAAATAATGAATATAATAATAGCTGGCATTTATGGAGCACTCTTAAGGTTTGCAAAGCATTTTACATGTTATCTCATTTGACACTCCGCACCCACATTCTACACCCCCCCCCCCAGCAACAGTGCAATGGACTAAGCCTGTTGCCTTGCAGATTATTTTATTTATTGCGTCTCACCTATATCAGTAATTCCAAAATGTAAGTGACTCATTAGGAGGATTCAGGCAACAGCTGACTAGGGTTGCCTCTCCCTCGTTTCCTTTTGGCTCCATCCATCCCACCTGTTTCAGGTTCATTCACTTGAGTACGGGTGCCTGTTGCACCTGTCTCTTCTTTCACAAACATGAACACTGGACAGAGTAGACTCCTTGTCGAAGCTCTGGCGAACCAAGGGTGCCCAGGTTTTTGCCTGAAAGTATTGGAAGAAAAATCTGTTATCAACCTTTCCATGAATCTTCTAGGTTGGTGAAGAATTTTCTCCCTGCAAATTCCTGCTATGCAGGTAAATGTATGAGAGAGACTTACAGCAGGACCAGTCCTACCCCCTCCATCACCTAACTTTGCCCTGCTCTTCAACCAACCTCGTTGCAAGGCTGCAAACCCAGTAACTAGTGAGAGCAGAGATACCAGATATGTGACTGGATCTGAGCTGGCACGGAGGAGAGGACCCAGACACTCACAGGCAAATAGTGCCACCTGGTAGAAAATCATTAGTGGTTCTAAAAAAACAGTTTTTTTTTTTTTTTAAATGCCCTCCTACTTCTGTTGTCAAATCGCTTCTCCACGTTTCCTAGGCAGGCAGTTTATTCTGGTGCCTCCGAGGAGGGGTGGGAGAACGTTGCAAGCGTGTTCAAAAATAACTCACAAAGATCTGAATCTCAGAGCGTGCCAAGCACTTTTGTTGGAGTATGATACTGTCTTCGGATGCCTTCTGGGAGATGGTGGTTGCATTTCCACTGACAGCCCCACGGGGTTAGGTACCATTCCTCCACCCCTGGGACTCGGGTGAGGGCTCAGATGCTGACTTTGGGAGTTCCTTTTATGCTTTCCTTCTATGGAGAGCTGCTCATGGTCGGGCTCCTCTAGGCTCATCTGACACACTCCCCTCCTACCTCCCACCCCCAACCACCACCCTGTGACTTTCCCAGAGCCCGTCTGCTCATTGCAGAGAAGAAGCAAGAAGAAACCTCGCTTTTCCACAAGTCTCTGCCTCTTCACTCCCCCTCCTTACTTCCCCCTCCCCATTACCGTCACCCCTCCTCCTCCCCCGCCTCCGCCTCCTCCTTCTACTCTGCAATCAGGGGAATAAATCAGGGAAGGAAACAGAGAGAGGGAGAGAGGAGACAGAAAAGAGAGCGCTTGCCGAGATCTGTTACAAAAGTAACCCTGATGGCGGCTGATCAGATGAAGCTGCTGTAGGGAGTAGCAGTGAGCGTCTAGTGTGTTTTTCTCTCTCCACCGTCCCTCATTCTAGATCTCGATTTTGCTCTCCCTACCTCCCCCACCGAGCCCCTCCCCATCTCTGGCACCTTGCTTGCGTTATCTCCAGGCGTCTTTCTTTGCAGTGTGTGCATTGGTGTTTTGCCTTTTCTGTCCCCCTCTCCCTCCCGGTTTGTTTCATTATCATTTTTATTTTTTTTTTTCCCTGAGTTGGGGAGGGAGTGAGAAGCGGGGGGGAAGAGAGAGAATCGATCTTCTATCCCGAAGATGGCTGCTGGCTGGCTTCTAGTCTTTAGTCTGACACTTTTCCAATCTTTGCTGATCAACCCTTCATTGGAAGAACCTTTTCCTTCGGCAGTCACGTAAGTCCACCCGAGGAGTTGGGGCTGGCGAGAGATGTGGACAACGTCTGCATGTGTGTGTGTGTGTGTGTGCGTATGTGTATGTTTGTGTGTGTATCTTTATGTGTGTATGTGTGTGTGTGACTGAGAGAGAGAGAGAGAGCAAGGAAGGCAGAGAGAAAGAGAGAGCTAGAGAGAGTTGGGGGCGGGGGATTGTAAATTACCAGGAGTTCCTGGTTCTCTTGTTTGGGGGGGAGAGGAAAGGAGGAGGAGGGAAGAAATACCAGAATCTAAGATGAAAATGACAAATGAGGAGGTATTTGCAGGGCTTGCGCTTAGAAAATAAACAAGAAATACGAAATCTCCCGCATCGGGTGTAGGGTTCAGGGCTAGGCGGTCTCAGGCAAGAAAACATTCACATAGAAAATAAGCGACTTTTCAAAATCCAGGGCTTTTCCACTACTTTAACCCATTTCTCAGTTGCCCTCTTTACAGTTTCTCTGTGTTGAGAGAAAAGTTTCCAGCCGGACACATGTTCACATGTAACCAGGCCCTCTGAAAAGCTTTGATTCTGTTAAGATTTAGTAGACACATACATATGAGTTTTATATAGATGTATCTTTTTTTTTCTCCAATCCTGAGTCAGCAGAGGGCTAACACCTCTTGTACTTGGTCTCGGATTCGATTGTAATTGCCTTGTTAACAAAACTTGTTTAGTTGACAATTGACTGGTTGCACTTGACAGCTATTCTTTTGTGAAGTGTATCTCCCTCCAGGACTTCCGAATGTTTTGTCTCTTGTAGTGGGCTTGCTGGGGGTCCTAGAAACACGCTATCCTTTCCTTCGTATTCTTTTTAGCTGAACTATGCAAGCAAAGCTGAGCTATCCAGTTTCTGTAGTTAAAATGAACAATAGAAAATTGGGGGATGTCACCAAATCTGGTTTCTTAAGGAAAGACTAAAGAGTTATTTACAGGGCCGTTTTAATATTTTTTTTCACATTGTCACAAAACTAAGACGGCTTGTAAATGATAAACCTACTGTTTATTGTGGGAATACGGTTTTTAAAGGTAACCAGATTCTCCTGGAAGGTGTGGGAATGAAGAATAATTTCCTCTACTTTCACAAGAAACATAATAGAATATTAGGGAGATAATTTCATATACTTACATACAAATAACTATACATATATGTGCACCTACATATCTTCATTCACATTTATGGCTAAGTGCACTGAATAACCTAACAGGCATTTTGGGAAGCATTTATTTTAGTTCCTGAAACTGGGTTATAGCTACCACCAGTAGGTAATTTTAAGTGGATGACTCACTTTAATGCATTTTACATAACAAAAACAAAGCCAAAGGTAGCCCTCTCTTTCCTGGTATTTTGTGTTATAAAGGATTTGCTGTCCTTTTCTGGCTTTAGTGCTGAAGACTTGAGGTCTTTTTTTTGAAGTTGATACAAGCCCTATATTTTCACCAACTGGGACTTTTTGTAGGAGTTATTAATAGATTCAGTTCTCAGTCTTTGTTGCATTAGATATCAGTGGAGGAATATAGAGAATTCGCACACTAAAGAGTGAAAGTGTAGCAGCAATACTGTTTTGTTTTTCTTTTATCAAATAATGTAAAAAAAAAAGACTGTCTCTAGAGTATCTTCTGTAATAAAAATTGCTTCTGCACACTTAATATTGAGAAAATAAATAAATAAAGTGTGATAATTGGCAAGATATCCAGGTGGTGACACTGAATGTTAAGGCAAGAGAGAAGTAGCCAAATAATGATGCCAAACTATTTACATCAGATTCAGATTCTCATTTCTATTGCTGTCAGGAGGGTGACCTATAAAGTAAGTACTTAAATGAATTGCTTACAGTTTACAAATTGGAAGCTCTTGTCCCATATAAAGTTATGATTCTTTCAAGTGTAGTTATCTCCAGAATGCTTTGACTTTACATTTACTTGACTAGAGCAGCATTTTGTGTCCCTGGTTTTTGAAACTGACAGTATTCATTTATAGTTCTTGAAAAGATTTTTATATAAATGCATCATTACTTTACTAGTTATAAAAATATTGGTATTTTTAAAATTCCATTGGGAAAAGTGTCCCCTTAAAAAATTGCAGGATCAGCTTCTTGGAAATATATCCATAGACAAATATTAAATTGCAAGTCCTTCCTGCATTAGAGTAATTTGTAATAAATGCTTTTCTTAACCTGAAACAACTAATTGATTTTCAGTGGTTCAAAACTGAAACATGCACAACTACCTGTTCACTAAGAAGACTTGGGGATAGCCCCATAAAATATAGCAGATACAGACATAAAAGGAGATGTTGCTGTTTCTTAATTTTAAATAGAATTCAGTGATTTTCTTTTCTCTTTTTCTTCCTACTAGTGGAGAAAACACACAAATGATATAATTTATAATTGTCTAAATATGGGATTTCAGAATGAATTATGTCAGAAGAGAATAAACAGTTTGTACTCTAGGGGAAGAAGGGGATACAATTTTCAATTATCTGAAGATGGAATTTCAGAATAAATTACTTCAGAAATAAAATTGTAAGCAAGGTTTTGTACTGACTAGGGGGAGACAAGGAATGGTCCTCGGCAGGTGACATGTACGCTCTTTTTGACAGGATATTTATTTGAAAAGTTGGTGTTATCCATGCTTGATCAGAGGCTGCAATATTAGACCTTTTCCCCCTCCTAAGCCAGGCTCAATTTATGATGAAACTTCATGAAACAGAGAATAAAGCATGATGATTTCTTTAATACATTCTTGTTTACTTGCTTTTTCCTACATCCTCTGTTTGCATTTAGAAACTATTAGTAGGATAGATTATTTGTGTAAGCTTAGCATCTAGTGTATATGTTATATATTTTAAAAATTAATTTAAATGTTGCAGTCTTTACTGAATGCAAGTAAAATGTTTTCATATTTAAAATTATTTATAGAACTATTTTCTACAGTTTTCCCTTTGGTCTTTTTATTTTTTCAGAAATTGTAGCATCTTAGAGATAGAAAAATCCTTTAATAAATAAGCATAAGAGGCAACAATATACTCCCACCATCAGAAAATTTTGAAGCACTACAATACACTGATTTGATTAAGCTGAAATTGGTCATTCAAAATTCAAATAAGATACCCTTATTTTATAGGGTATGAAATCTTAGCAGTGTTAAATATTATGTTCTGCTGATATAGAAGAGATATAAGGCAAACTAAACACATTCTTAAGGTCTCTGCTTCTGGCTTAAACTATCGTAAAATATAGCATTTTCACTGTAATAAAAGAATAGCTTTAACCTCATATTAAACAATCAATATGTTCTGTTTCTAAGAATTAACCTTAAAATTGGTGCTCTGTTCCAGACAAAAAAAGAATTCTGACATTTTCATTTGGTCTTTAGTAACTTTCTTTTGATTTTTGTTAAAATAGAATATGCCTAGATATCCTACCAATGTTCTACTAGGGATTGTCTTAGAGTGAGATGTGAAATGTAGTGATTACATACTTGGCCTTTGCTAGGAGCCTACATTTTTTGAAAGCAGCTTTCAGAGTAGAGAGCCATCTCTTAGTTTTAGAAACAGTTTGTCAGAGCATCTGCTCCAACATGCCAGATTTAAAATGCAAAATATCAACACACCCCATTATACTAATGCACTTAAGTAAAGGCCTCTCTCTGATTTCTTAGTGTGGTACTCTAGCCACCACACTGTATATGTCTCTCAAAAGCTTTCCATTTATATTTATAGCTCAGTGTCATGTAAAGCCTTTCCTTCTACATCATGCCTTTTTTTTATGCAGTCCTTCAAAAATTCCAGAGAATCAAATATCATTCATGACATAACTTGTTATTGGGGGGTTGTCTGATATGCCTGAGTCTGTATAGTGAAAATTATAAATTAACCTCTTTAAGTGGAATTCTATAAAATAATAATTTTTGCCTTCAATTTCTGCCTTCAATATCCAATTCTTGGATATTTTAAATATGTAAGATATAACATTTGAAAATGATAGGACTTTTTTTGTTGGTAGGACATGATGTGGGAAAAGGTATTGTTTCTGTATCATTCCTGATGTGGCTACTCAATTCTTATCAATGTTTAGCAATGATTATTCTCACATAGTGCATTTTAAGCTGTGCTTCTCATGGCTCAAGACACAAAATGAAGAAGAGGAAAGATGTATTCTTAAAATTTCTTTTGCTGCTTTTCTTTCCCATTAGCCATTCTCCAAAATGTCTAAAGCTACAGGTGATTAAAACTTGCAACAGAGTTGCTTTTCTTTAAAAGTGGTCATGTAAATTTGACTGCAGTCACGTATGTACCACTATAGATCCACCTTTGCATTAGAATGTGTTGGGAACACACTGACATTCTTACTGGAAACACACATATGCAATTTGGAAAAGTACGGAAAAGGAGACAAGTTGGGAAGGAACAGCTAAGCTCAAATGAATTTGTATACTTTGATATCTTTCTTTCTTCTATTACTATAGATAGATTTCTCCCAAAAGTGATGGTATCTAAGTAAAAAAGAACAAGATATGTATGTTTACATTAAAGCCCATTTTTTTGTTAAGCATTAATGTAAGACCTGACATCAGAAAACATATTTTATATTGTAATCAGGAAAGACAATTAACTCTTTTCTGTTTGAATGGATTATAGCTGTTACTCAACATCTTTTACTGATATTTCTCAAACTTTAAACCAAGAAAAAGGTGAAATAATAAAAATTCCATACTTGTCTTCTTTCTGAGATATGACCAAAGTGTAAAATGTGCAAGCTATGTATTGCACACAAAGTATGACATTTACCTAACCTGGGCATAATTTTAAATAGCATTCATTTATAATTCAGTTGGGAAAATTATATTGCTCAAAAGTCCCAAACTAAGAGTATACCTTTCTTTTAACAAAAAGATACTTAAGCCTTTTCTCTTCTTTTGAATGCATTTATTATATGAACATGTCCAAATTTTTAAAATTCAAAATAGATTAAAATGGCATGGCCATAAACTTTGATTTTCAATGGGTTAAAAAATGTGCTTATTTGCTGATCTCTTATAGATTTGTAAGAAGACATACACATGTTGATATACACATGCTTACACACACACAAACATACTATTGTGTACATTCACATATAAAACAATGCAACACAGTGTATGTAACATATATGGCATATGTTCTACATGTATTTAACATGTAAATGCATGTTAAATATATAAATTCTGCCACTGAGGTGGTATTTTCAAAGCAAGAGTTTGTGTTTCATATCTTAGTAGATAGCCTATGACTTTTAGTAATGATGACATTTTATCATTTTAATGAGGATTTTTTATTGTCTTTATTAAATGCAAACAAAAAAAACCCTTTTAACTCGTAAGCACCAGTAACTAATCATATTTTTCCAACTTTATAATACTTTTTAGGACTATTCAGTGCAGTATCCAAACTGCTCCCAAGTTTTTCATTTAGACATTTTCCATTTTAATTGTTCTCTTCCTTGATAAATGACTATGGAAATTTAATTAAATTAATATGAAAGTGAATATATCCATACATATATCCATACATATATTTCTATATATGTTTATGTATAATTTTTATGCTCTTTAGTGCTTTCAAATATCTAAATGTGTATATGTTTCTCATAACATGCAGTACCATGATGGACACCAAACTGTATTGTTGTTGTGCTGAAGTATATATGATAGGTGTTCCCTAGAGTACAACAAAAAAGCAGCGGGTTTTAATAGGAATTGATATGTGCTGTTATGTTCAATTCAGCTTTTTACCATCTTTCAGAGATTTTAAATATTAATGACATGGCCCTATTGAGGCAAAACCTAATTGGTAAATTAAATAACTCTGTCTTTATTGTATGTAAATGTATATATGTACATACATGTTCAAATCTGTATTATTTTTATACATCATATTGTTATCATTCATTTGTAAGAATGTTTTCCCCCCTAAAATGTAAATACCTTGATAGGGTCTTTTCGTTCATAAAATGTTTATGTACTTAAGTATAGTTTGATAATAGTTTCATACATATGTCGTGATATAGTGGTTTTATGTAAGGAAATTTAATAGTTCTTATTTTCTTCAATGCAATATTTGCAAGACTAAAATATAAAAAAATGATTCATTATTGTATAGGGAAAATATACTTTTAAACATAATTTTGTCATCCTTTTAGGAAAAGCAACAGAAAAAAAACCTTTTTTGATCTTGAAATGTTTTATGCTGTGTTTTTTATTTAAGATCAATGTATGGTAAATGTAATATAATTAAAAATATTTACTTCTATTTTCAGAAGATCAGCAAATTTGGTGATGTATCGTAGCATTTCAAACAACAAGGGACTAGTTTTCCCACAAAAAATAAATTATACATTTATATATTCCTGTCCTTTTAATGTATTTATACAATTATAATTATATATCCTTTAAATATATTTATATAATTTAACATATATATGCATATATATTATCGATATTTTTACCATTTTCCAGGGGATAAAGGAATCTTGCTATTGGTATTTTCATTTTTTTCCCTATTTATTTACATAGAGGCTAACAAGTTTATGGAAAAGATTGACATTGTGGGACCAACAAATCAGCATACTTTTACACTTAATTACAGTAATTCAAAATCAGGCTGTTCTATATGAAGAAGTGCTTGAAATACTCTTTGAATATGGATATGGCATATTTCTGGTTAAATGTTATTTTAACACTTGCTTCTGCTGGATTTTTCTGCTACCATATGCTTCTGTTGAATTTTATCATCAGTTTGCATTTTTAATTGTAGAACTTTAAAATACAGAACCTGTTAAGCATTAAAATAAGAGTGCTGAAATTTGATGGGTGTTTACTATCACAGAACCTGAATTGTTTGAGAAAAGTATCATATTTTTGAAATGTGGTCATTTATGAATCACTTCGAGGTATTCTCTTTAAATACCTTTACAGAAATAGCACATTGGCCTTCCAATCACAGCTAAAAATTATACTTCAGCATACATATTTGTCCTCTCACTCTTTTGAAATGTTATTTATTGATGTAAGGTATGACCATTGAATGCTAGAGAAAGAAAAAAATTCCTTTTCTTCTAGACTACATGTTCATGGGTCTTAAGTTCCAAGATTTCCTCATTGTAATTCTACCTATTTCTTTTTCAATGGCTTTTCCAGTATCACTTAACACTTTGACCTATACTGAAATTCTTATATTGGTAATATTTCATTGATAAATGAACCAGTACTCTATAAAGGAAAAAATAATTCAAACCAGTAAGACTATTGATTAAAGGTTTTTATGTTTGAAGATCCTCATATGTAACATCTGGATTTAGGGAGAGAAATAGTAAAGGTTAGAAAGGCCTATGAAATTTGTTCTTAACATATTAAAAGCTCATAAACTGAAGACCAGAGGAGAGAAATGTTATTTGGCAGGATCATGTGGAAATAGAAAAATAAAATGAAAATCTACATGAATCCTGGGCAAATTCCTTGCTCTGAAAAATAATCTAAAGTTTTGGCAAAGGTAGAGGAAATGTTGATTGTGTAAGAGAAACTAACCCCAATATTAAAGAGGAGGATGATAGCTGACATTTATACAGTGCTTTAAGGCTTTCAGGGTGCTGTATATACATGCTCATAGCAGCCTTTTGAGGTAGACATTATAGTTAACATTCTCATTTTACTTATGAACCTAAGATAGGGGCAATGCTTTGCTCATCAAGTTTATGTTGGGTCTACAATTAAAAAAAAAAAACATCGAAAGAAGGTAATATTCAATTCCCAAGGCCCTAGTTTTCAAATTCACTGTATTCTATTTAAGAGGTTCTAAAAAATAAGAATGCTGCATATTTTTTTTAAATACCCTCCCTTCAAATACCTCACAACTGCAAATACGCATAAAGTCTTAACAAATAAAACCTAAAATGTAAGGAAGGAATTCATAAGTAAAGCAGCATGATATAGTAAAACATTGCAATTTACTGGATAACTTCTGGAGAGCCCCCCAAATATTGAACCATACTCTCAAGTAGGACTTTATAGGATCTCAAAATGGAAAATGCTCATTGCTGAGACTGGGAATTCTCTGGGACTCTGAGGGTTAAACATGAAGGAGACATTCCAGGAGAGTTGCTCAGTCTTATCTTAACCCTTCTACCTTTTTCTTCAGCTCTTCATATCTCTTCTCAAGGTGTCAGTTTGGGAAGGCTTGTGGTTTCTCTCTATCTGTTTCCCTATGACTTTCTGTCTCTGTCTCTGATGCTGTCTCCCATCTCTCTGTGTCTGTGTCTCTCTCTATGTCTTTGTATCTCTCTTTCCCTCTTAATTAGGCATGGGGTTTCTGCTTCTGGGGGTTGCAAGAAAGGGTTCTCCACGTAGCCCAATCATTTGAAATCAAGAATTCACAAGACTGAAGGTATCTGACAAGTAATAATAAGACTAGGGCTTGTTATTGACTTTTCTTTACCTAGTTACAACCTTTCCATGTGGCTTTTATTCCTTCCTATTTTTGTAATGGAGATTAACCACTACATGGATGTATTGAGGACTGGTGAGTATGAGTTTGTTTTGTAGAAAGCTGTCACACAGTAAGAGCAAAAACAGTGTATAATTACTAGAAAGATACAGTAAAGCCAGTTTTGTGGTTTAACACCATCTTAATATAAATCTCCTTTTAGTAAAGGGATGACTTATAGGCCTAAAATAAAAATTAATCAAGAGAATGAATTCATATACAAACACATTTTTGAATGAAAGAGTATGCTTGGCAAAAGAATAAAATGCCAATAAGTAGGAAGGATCGCCCTATAGGAGATTCCTCTGTTTAGTCTGGAAATGAAGGTCTCTGAATCTCTTGAAAGGTCAAGGCTTTAGTATCAATGACTCTTATTACTGCTGCAATTTCAGCATTCCCAGAATTTCAAGGTTGTTTGCATGAATAGTTGCTATCGCAACCACCAAACAATAGACTTAAAAAATAACCTTGGTCTCTTGGGTACCACCAGAAATTGGTTTAAATGGGTATATTAAATCGAGGTTTGTGGTTTGAAATGGGAGATGAGAGATAAAAGGTAAAGTCTTTTACTTCTCTTTGTGGACATGATTTTGTATTTACCTACCCTCTTCTAATATGATGCTACTTTGAGCATTCCAAAGCAGACTTTTGTGAATGGTGAACATCAGCTCTGTTGTTGCTTAGCTATTTTCAGCCTTGTCCAACTCCTCATGACCCTGTTTGGAGTTTTCTTGCTAAAGATACTGGGCTTCTCCGGGTGATTTGACAGATGAACAAACTGAGGCAAACAGCGTTCATGACATTGCTAGGGTCACACAGCTGGTACATGTCTGAGGCCAGATTTGAACTCAGGAAGATTAGTTTTCCTGACTCCCAAACCAGTGCTCTATGCACAGTGGCACTTCCTAGCTGCCACGTAAACTATCTAAATGTGTATGGCTGCATTTACCACTATAAGCTATTCTTTATAAAACACATTACAAATGATAAATTATGTAGTACAGGTGTCATTACACCATTCTACCTATGAGGAAAATGAAGTTCTGAGGAATCAATCAATAACTTGCCTTTTATCATAAAGACCAGAGGTAGTCATGGTTGAAATCTAGATGTCAAAATAAACCCACTTTTCCTTCCACATTCACTTTTTACTGAGATTAACATTTAACAGCACTAGCATTTATAATGTCTTCCATATATGAAGCTATTACATACTGACCATCAGCAGGACAGATGCTTTAAGTTCCAGCAATGAATAAAAGTTAGCATGTTTTATACTCATCTTTATACAGGGTATTTTCTTTCTTTTTTTTTTTTTAAAGCCATTGGGGTTAAGTAACTTGCTCAAGGTTACACAGCCAGGTGTTTCTGGGTGGGTACTAAGTGTCTGAGCCCAGATTTGATCCCCAGGTCATCCTGACACTGGGGCCAGTGCTCTTACTAAATGAGCCACCTGGCCACCCCTGTATACAGGGTATTTTCTAGCACCCTAAATTTCTAGTAGAATATAAGCTTACTGAGGGCAGGGATGGTTTCATTATCTTTATTCCTCCCAGTGCCCAGCACAGAGTACCTGTAGTAGATGCTTCATATTTGTTGTTGAATTCATACCCTCTCGTCTCTTTTACCTTATGAAAAAAATAATGTTTATACATACAAGATGGCCAATGTCAGTATTACAGTCTGGAGCAGAGCAGAATTCAGATATTGTACTGGAAAAAGGATATGGTATTTCTTCACATATGAAGATCAAACTAATGACCTTAGCTCTGTAAGCTGGAGCATTCAACTCCATATAACTAAACTCGCAACTGGAAAGATAGGAGAGGAGAAGACCAAGCGTGTCTGAAAGAATATCTTAGAGTATATTTAGCCATTCTACTGAGAGAATAAAAGGGGATGAAGACAGCAGATATTCTGCATGCCAGAATAAGCCTCACTTTCCAAATCCAGGGCAATAGTAATAGCCTAAAAATTGGAGACAAAAAAGGAGACTAAAGAAGAAAATAATAATAATAACCCTTAGGCATTTCAATTTAAGTCCTTCTGAAATCTGCACAGTTGATACCATATAGCAAAGTGAGTTACTCAGTTTTTAAAGTAATAACCCAGGAGTGGCTAGGTGGCTCAGTGAATAGAGCACCAGCCCTGGAGTCAGGAAGACCTGAGTTCAAATCCAGCCTCAGACACTTAACACACACAAAAAAACTAGCTGTGTGACATTGGGCAAGCCACAACCCCAACTGCCCTCCCAAAAGCAAAAAATAATAATAATAATAATAACCCAAATGCTAGCAGTTTTTACTTCCCAAATGAGAATTTCTTTCTTGCTTTGAAACATATTTAAGAATTAATAAAGCTTCCTGTTGGCTACACTATCCAAAATGGTGACGATCAGAATACCCAGTATGTGGAATAGTTAAAACTAATATAATTTTTAAAAATAAAAAATGTAAGTTAGTAAAAAAAAATTTTAAATAAAAATTACCAAGAGTGGCTTGAAAAAGACCAGGGTCTCATTTGCTTCTAGAATATTAGTCACATTTTAACCCGTACCTTTTAATATACAAAATCAAGGCAACAGGCATTTAACAAACACTGTTCACCCAGGGTGGGCATTCCATAGTTTCATAAAATTATGTCTTAAGAACTTGCCTTGGGGGTTGGGGGAAGAGACATTTCAGACTATAAATTAATACCATGACTAATAAGTATTTCTTGATGATAAGAAGTGAAAGAGCTAGTTTTCAAGTGCCAGAAATAAGCTTCTCCATGGCAATCATTTTGACATTCTCTACAGAAGGAAATGTGTAAAATCTTTATGATGCTGTCACTTTAAAAAGCTACTCTTTCTTGCCAAGGCATTATATTAGAGTTGGTTTTAATTTGCTTCTGCAGAAGTGTGAGGATATTCAAAGGAGTGAGCTGTGTGAAGCCTCAGGAGCATGTGCACAATGGAGCGTGCAAAGATTGCTTTAAATTAAACATCCTGGATGCATGGTTGTCAGTGGAAACACCTGATTTTCCTGTCGATATAAATGTAGAGATCAGAATTAATTCACACGGAGCAATTCTTTATTGCAATGTGTTCGTGTGTGTGTGTGTGTACTCACAGGCTAAGTCCCCGGGGATTGAGACATTAGTGTCAAGGCCTTGCCTGCCTGGATAATTGTATAAAATAAAATTTATATTAATGCCTGGTAGTAAGAAAATATACATAGGGGAATGGTCACATATCACAGAGCAAACCATGCATGATAATTAGACAAGGTCATTCATCTCCTTGAGTTATTAGCTTTGACACAACTTGTCTGTCTGGTGTCTAGGAGCCAGCTGGGTCTGTGAGGGTAAATGACCATGACAAAGGTGTCATTGGAGTTTAGCAAGCCCTGATTTGGGTTCCTGCCATAGACCCTGTCCCTTCTTCAGCCTGTGGCAAGTGAGTTGTCCTCTCCGATTCCGTTCTTGGGAAATGCGCTGAGACATTAAGCAGAATTTGGTATTCTAGGGTCAACAAGTAGCTGCTTCATCTGCTCCCCTCTACTTGCTGAAAGATCTAATTCCTTAGAACTAGTAATAAGAGAATGTGTGCTATAGTGGAAAGGACATTACGTCTTCCTTCAGGGACTACCGGAAGGCGCCGTCCAGCTTTCAGTGTCATCCTGTGTTCTCCCATATTTCACAGACTTAGGGTGGGGGAGAGGAGAAAACAATTCTAGGGCCATTTAATCTAATCTGTACTTAGACAAGAATTTCTTTTTCAGTCTTCCTGATAAATGGTCATTTTGCCATGGCTCAAAGAGGTTTAGTGAGAGGAAATCTGCTCAGTCTCAAAGCAGACCCTCCTATTTTGGATAGTACTAATAATTCCTAGCATTTTTTTTTTTTGTATATATGTATGTATATATATATATATGTATTTCCTTTTATGTGTTATCTTCCCTCATCAAAATTTAAGCTACTTAAGGGTTGTTGCTAAAATTCAATTACTTCTAACTCTATGGGACCTGATAGACATTGCTCCTGAGGTTTTCTTGACCAAGATACTAGAGTGATTTACTATTTCCTTCTTCGTTGTATTCCATTATTACAGATGAGGAATTGAGGCAAATAGGAGTTAAGTGACTTGCTAGGCTGGATTTGAACTCAGGTCTCCCTGACTTTAGGCCTAGTGCTCTATCCACTGTACTATCCACTGTACTACCTAGCTACCCCCTCAGTTGTTATTCAGGATAGGGACTGCCTTTCTTTTTGCTTGCATATGTAAAACTGCTACTTAGCACAATGCATAGTAAGTGTTTAATAAACACTAATTTGTTTACACCAAACTTTAATCTCTCTCTATAGCTTCTAATTAACTGTTGCTACTGCTTCAAAGCCATCCCCTCTTTTCCAAAAAGCACTTTAAATAATCAAAGATAGTAAGTTATCCCTTACATACTGTGACTTACCCCATCCCAGTTTCGATATATCAAGGATTGACATAAGAAACGGGGCGCGGATTTTGCAGGAGCCACAGATGACACATGAAAGACCAGCAGGCAACACAGAAAAAGTTTAGAAACTGAAAAATGCATAAACTGTATCTATAGTATTGTATAATATCGACATGTTTTATTTTCTAATCCTATAATAATTCAGACTTTTTCCTCTGCTATGAAGGGAAGGCCAAAAAATTACATGCAGATTTTCCAGCTTGCAGGCCCTCTGTGCCCCTAACCCTGGGGATGTGGAAGGGATAACTGCATTCTTTTTTCAAGTCTGTGTGCTGCCAATAGTGTATTTGGGGTGGTGGGGGGAGATGGGGAGGTGACAATGGGCAGAGACACTGTCCCCCTCTCCACTCATACAGCTTCTCCCCTAGTTCAGGTCCTCCTCATCTTTCACTTAGACTATTGAGTTCAAATCCAGCCTCAGACACATACTAGCTGTGTGAACCTGGACAAGTCACTTAACCTCTGTTTGCCTTTGTTTCCTCCACTGTAAAATGGAGGAAATAATAGCACCTACCTCTCAAAGTTGTCATGAAGGGAGGTGAAAAGTGTGTCAGTGGAGACTAATGGATATCTACACGGAGCCATGGTAGAAGGGAAAGAATGTTTGTTCGGTTTTTGTCTTTGTATCCTGGGTATCTGTGTAGATGTATTTAATAAAAAGATTGCCTGAACTGAACTCAATTGATGACCACAATATTCAGTGTACAGTATGCACGAGACCTTTTTGTTCCACATCTTCTGAACCTAAGGGAAACTTCAGATTACTTGCTACATTGCTGTCCTTCTTACCCCTGAAACAGAGTGTTTTGACCTAGACTGAAGCAAGGGCAGAACCCTACCCAAGTATTATTCGGCTGCAAGTGGCATCAAACTTAAATAGAAATGAATCCCTGTAGCTGCATATTGACTTAAAAAAAACCATAAATTAGCATTGTCTATACTATATTTTGAAGGGCAGCTGGGTGGTGCATTGTATAGAGTGCTGGGCTTGAAATCAAGTCTATGAGTTCAAATCTGACCTTAGATACTTGCTAGCTGTGTGACCATAGGCAAGTCACGTATCCCTGTTTGTCTTAGTTCCTCACCTGTAAAATGAGCTGGAGAAGGAAATGGCCAACTACTCTAGTATCTTTGCCAAGAAAACCCCAAAATGGAGTCACCAAGGGTTGGACATGACTGAAACGAAAAACATGTTATGTTTTTATTTATTTGTTAAACATTTCCTAATTACTTATTAATTTGGTTCAGACCCCATTTGGTAGTTTTGTTTTGCAAGTCTGACACCTTTGATTTAGAAGACTCAAGAAGGAATCCTTATATTCTGGGGTCCTATATAGATATTCCAGTTTACTTAGAGACAAGGAGTCTATGGAGGCTTAAGATTTTGTTTACTGGTCTCAAATAAAATATCTCATGCTTCTCTTTTCAATAAAGCAATATTCCTGGGGAGACATCTGTAAATATTTTTTAATTCATGTGGCAAATGGAAAGATCTCAGGTCACAGCTGATGCCCTGGGACAGCTTCTACCCAGAATAATGCATCAGAGCCAAAGTCAACCTAGTATGAATCTCTGTGCCCAGACAGATCTTATAGATTTAGATGATAATGAGACAGAAAAAAATGTCCTATGGTTTGGTGATACCACTTGGCAGTGGCTATAGACCACTGGGAAATATGTGAAGTGGTCACATAAACCTGGACTTGTGGGCTATAGGGTTCTTTATTTTAAATGATTCTTTTTTTTTTTTTTAAGCAATTGGGGTTAAGGTTACACGGCCAGTTATTTCTGGGTGTGGTGCTAAGTATCTGAGCCCGTATTTGATCCCAGGTCTCCCGCCTCTGGGGCTGGCGCTCTTACTCACTGTACCACCTGGCCACCCCTATTTTAAATGATTCTTAACATTAGATGTATATTATGTTTTAATCACATGGTATATGATGCCTAGCAAATAAAAGGTAAGTATTTCACAAATGCTTGTTAAATGTAATTTAGTTGACAAGGTTCTTCCCAAGTAGAGAGAGGGTAGGATGTTAACCAACCCCTAACTTGTTAATCTCTAACTTGTTCAGAATGCATAGGAACCCACATGGTGACAGTGGTGGGAACAGGAAGTTAATTAAGTTCCATTCACTCCATTATTTTCTTTAGCAAGACATATGGGCTGAGGGTACAAAAAAGAGGGAAAACATGTTGACGACTTTCCAGGTTTCTGATAGGTTATTGGAGTTTGGAGGATGGGTTAACAGAAATTTAGCTATGAAGCAAAAACATTTCCTCCAGTGTTTTGTGGTCTGATTAGGCTGTTTTCTCTCATTCCCATACCTTACAATCACTCTCCAATACTATTCAGAGGTAGCTAGATGGCTCAGTAGATTGAAAGAAGGGCCTGCTGTCAGTAAGACCTGAATTTGAATCCAGACTCAGATACTCATTAGCTTTGTTTCCCTGGGCAAACCACTTTAACCCCTTTTGCCTCGGTTTCCTCACCTATAAAATGACGTGGAGAAATGGCGAAGGAAATGGAAGGAAGAAATGGCAGAGCATGCCAATATCCTTGCCAAGAAATCCCTATGGATACTAATGACATGCTATGATCCATAGGTCAAAAAGAGTTGAGTTGGACACAATTGACCAACTCAACAACAACAATATTGTTATTGAGTTCAGTCCATTCCAGGGAAAAGTTGGGGGTAAGAAGTATAGCATTCTCACATAAAAGCATTCATTCTGGTGGCATCCTATAGGCAGAAGCTCTTCTTGTTGTTCAGTCATTTTAGTCATATCTGACTCTTCATGACCTCATTTTACTATGGTTTTCTCCAGCTCATTTTACAGATGAAGAAACTGAGGCAAATGGGGTTAAGTGACTTGCCCAGGGTCACTCAGCTAAAGTCTCTTAGACCAAACTTGAACTCATGAAGATGAGTCTTCCTGATTCCAAGCCCACTGTTCCATCTACTATGCCACCTAGCTGCCTCATGCCAGGAACTCTTAGCTTTAATATATTCTCCTTCTTCCCTGACCATTTTATTTCTTTTTGTTTTTATTCCATTTTGCATTCCCTTGAAAACTTTATCCACTTTCTTTTGTGTTGCTTTTAAAACAGCTACCCCTTCACTTTACAATCAACAAAAATCTCCTGGCCCTTTGTTTCCTTGAGAATTCTGGTCTTGTTGATCTAAACATTTTCACAAGAAGATAAGATTAGTTCTTGTTTAGGGTTTTTTGTTTTTTGCTTTTTTTTGCTTTTTGATGTGGGGAAGGTAGGGCAATTGGGGTGTTAAGTGACTTGCCCAAGGTCACACAGCTAGTTTTGTGTTAAGTGTCTGAGGTCAGATTTGAACTCAGGTCCTCCTGATTCCAGGGCCACTGCTCTATTCACTGTGCCACCTAGTTGCCCCCTCTTCTTTAGTTTTTAGATTAATATTTTCATTTCATGCCCTTGAAGACAGGAACTAAAAAGTAAATTCTGAATTCAAAAAACCCATCTTTCCTATAGGCATAAAGAGTTGAAGCATAGTATGGTAGTTCTATTTTACTGTATTATGGTCCCTTCCCTTAACTACTTCCTGCTGTCTGACAGAAGATCACATTGGCATATTTCTAGAGAAACCACTGAGTTGTCTTTCTTCTGGGCATAGTGGAATTATTCTCAATGATCCAATGTCACGTAATCAATTTGGCCTTCTGACAAAAGTCTTAGATGTCCTTGATTAAAAGTAGCCTGGAAGATATGGAGAAATGAAACATTTCCTTATGGGAGTTTTTGAGAAATGTTTAATGTTCTTTAGTAAAGTTTCATAAGGAAGAATATTTTATCAAAATGTAATTACTACTCATCATCCTGTGTGTATCCTAGAAGTATTTTTTTTCTTTTAGATAGGCATCAAATGCATCCTCGCACCCCACTACCAAGCCCCTTACTAGAACATCTTTTCTCTCTTACAGTTAAGTACTATTGTAAAGTGATCTAAAATTTACATTTGACTTTTTAAAATATATTTACGTTAATTTGCAAGAAGTAGTTAATTCTAAAGCTCAGTGCATTTCAAGTATAGAAGAGAATTGCAGACTCATTTATGTGTTAACTCTCATTATGCAGAGTTGATTAGCAAAAGCCTCACCGTAATAGTGCAAAAAACAGAATTTATGAATGTTCATGGGGAAAAATATCTGGAAAAGCAGCTAAATTTTTCAAAAGCCTCGGGGTAAATGTGAGTTATGATATACAAAGGAGATAGGGAAGAGGCCTCTTAAAGTCATGTGGGTCAACATAAATAGGATTTAATAGTTTCACTAAAGACGATGGGAATTGGAATCAGACAAAACTTTAGAGACAAGTCTGACTTTCTCACTTTACAGATGAGAAAACTGAGGCCCAGTTTGAGCCAGAATTTGAATCCATGTCCTCTTAGTTCAGACCCAGGAGCATTTCTTCTTCTTGATACTGCCTCCCAGACACTGCAGGCAGAATGATTTATAAGTTCAAAGTTGAAGGAGCTGGACTTTTTTCTTACTGTTTCACAGAGTAACTGTGACTGATGCCGTGACTTTTGTGTGCAAGGATATAGAAAGTATCCCACAAAAATGAGACTATTACTGACTGATCAGTCTTCTGTAGAGTATCAAAATGTAAAAAGAAATTTGAGTGGCAATTTAGTCCATTTCCCTCTTTCCAGGTAAGATTACACTTACACCATATCAGATCCATGCTAAAAAAGTAGACTCCTGCATCTCTCCTAATTCCCGATACCAATGCTCTCATAATTGGTTAGAAAGTTCTTTGTATAAGCAATTCCCAATGCAATTTCTTCTACTTTCAATAGAAATGTAGAATACATATGAAGTGACTCTTATAGGAAACTAACAACTGGAGAACTTAGTTTCTAAATTAAAATTCCAATTTATTTAATTGAGATCTTCTAGATTTGTTTTTTTCCCCTATCCCAAGAACATCTTCCAAATCCTTTTTCATCTCTCATCTATACAAACAAATAATATTCATATGTCCTGAATTCATTGAAGCAATTGTAATTTAGGTACTTCTGAAAAAAGGAGGGAAAGGTAACTTGGCCTAGGCATGGAAATGGGAAGGTATTGTGGGTAGACTAGCCTATATAATATTCTAAAAGGTGTTTTTTTCCTCCCGAAGAAAAAAATAGAGAAAATTCTTCAAGTTGTGAAGATATAGATATATACTGAAATAATACACTACTAGCCTCCCCAAATTTGAAGGTGGGCTTTGCTTTCATCAAGCACCATTTCTTTACTCTGTGGTCTTTTTCTTCCTGTATTTCCATATCCTTTCAACCATTTCCTTGATCAAAATCTTCTCAGAACCTTCCTTTACACTGTAGCATTAGTAACCAATCACACCTTACCCCTCTCTATACCTGATATTAAGAAGACAAAATTTTAATTAGCATAGGATAATAGTTCTAGCTAGAAGAAGCCTTTGAGTTAATTTAGTGCAGGAGTGGAGAAACTGTGTCCATAAGACCACATATGCCCTTCTAGGTCCGTAAGCATGGCCTTTTGACTGAATCCAAATTTTATAGAACTTGGTAAATGGAGCCTTTTGAATGAATCCAAATTTTACAAAACAAATGAGTGGTGCCTTTTGACTGAACCCAAATTTTACAGAACAAATCCAAATTTGTTTGGACTTAGGACTTAGAAGGCCATGGATTCCCCACTCCTGATCTAGTGCAATCCCCTTAATTTACAGAGGAGGATACTGAAGACCAAAGAGGTTGTGACTTGCTCAAGGACTGATTTAATTATTATCATCAGCTATCCAAAGGGGATTGTGTTCTTTTGTAAAGGGATCTTCCCAGTGTCTCCAAACTTTGTTCTGTGAATAACTTTCCATTAAACAAAAAAAAGGAAAAAAAAATTAAGTTGAAAAATTTAAGGCAAGCCTCTTCCTTATCTCCTTTACATATAATATTGCACTATCTTACCTGTACTCAACCCCAGGCTGCTATCCTGGTAAAACCAAGAGGGCCTAGACCATAGGAAATAAGTAGTCATGTTGCTTTGCTTGCTTCAAGGGAGCTGAAATATTGCTTTTAATTTTGGTAAAACTGATGCAATTGCTTGCTTTAGTCTAAAATAAAATGAATACTTTTATAAACTTTAATGGCTACCAAATTGATGAATTCTGACCAGTATTTTTAAAATATTTTAAAGCACAGAATGAGTGAAGCCCCAAATTAGCATCAGAAAACCTAGTTTAGAATCCCATCTTAATCATTTATTTTGTGACGTGGACAGTCCCTTCAAATTTTTCTAATCTGTAAAATGGGGATACAATAGCCTTTGTCCTGTCTATTTGCTCACCTTACAAGGTTATCCCACCTAGCCGCTCCTGAGGTTATCATGAGAATCCAATGAAAGAGTGTATAGTAGAGGAAATGCTTGGCTTAGCATAATACTACTTAGATTTCATACGTGATTTGAATACTAAAAAAACAAAATGACTTAAAAATAGTACAATATTTGGATTTTAAGTGAGACATTCAATCTAATTGCTATGTGCTGAACTTCCACCCTTTAGTGGCATGAGGTTGCCTAATAAAATCAGGCTTTTGTGTGTTCTTCTGAACAATTTTCCTCGTCCACTATTATTTCACATACTTTTCCTTTGCATAGCAATTATTTTGAATTTCTGTTTTCACACTTAGGAACCCAGCTGAGCAGAGCTGAGCTGAAATGAATGTAGCTCTTCCTCTCTGATGAGCATATAGAATGCTTGCAATTATGTGCTGCCAGCCACACATGAAGTTGTACAATTTTTGAATTGTCATAACTTCAGTTTTAAAGAATCAAAATGGAAACATACCATTATTTTTGTCTTAGATTCCCTTGAAAATGCTTTTTTATAGATTGTTATGGGTGGATTTTTAACCCCCTAATTTTCTATTTTTAATTAACATTTGCTTCATATGCCTGATTGTCACAGTAGCAAGTTCCAATGTTGATAATGAAGAATTCATACAATGCACCTGTGACCCTTGATCTTGGAAAGCTTAGACTCTGACAAGGGTAAGGGAGACCACAATAGTTTAAATACTATGTGCCATGCAAGTGTATCTGATATATTTAAATGTACACCAAAAAGAATGATTTTGTTGGTGTGAGAACTCTATCTACCAATAAAGATGGTGACCATTGACTACAACTTAAGTTTTAGAATGCAGTCTAAAGCTTCAGAGACTAAATTACTTACCCTTCATCACATACCAAATATCAAAGTTAACATGTGAACCTATGCTCTATGTCCAGCAATCTATCCATGATAATGCATTACTGCTTTTATGCTTAAGTCTACTTAGTGTGAAATGCTAAAAAGGAATGGAAATTTAACATCTTCACTTAAATTTATGATAAATAGTACATACTTGTAATCAATAAAACTATGGACTACAGTCCATAGAAACAGGAGAGTATTGTCCTTTTGTAGGCCTAACATGAACAATGATTTCACATTGACCTGCATACTGCTTAATTTTTTTTTTATTTTATGAAAAATCTTACTCTAGCTCACTTTTTCTTGGTTTGGCAGATAACTTTGAGGACAACTTTCATCTCTATTTTGCCAATCAAGATCTTAAAGATATGGAGTGACTTTACCTACTGATACTACAACATTATCTGTACATTATTCTTTTTTTTTTGAGGGAAATTGGGGTTGAGTAACTTGCCCAAGGTCACATGGCTAGTTTTTTTGGGTGTGTGTGTTAAGTGTCTGAGGCCGGATCTGAATTCAGGTCCTTCTGACTCCAGGGCCGG
Source organism: Petaurus breviceps papuanus (assembly GCF_028583685.1). Taxonomy (NCBI): domain Eukaryota; kingdom Metazoa; phylum Chordata; class Mammalia; order Diprotodontia; family Petauridae; genus Petaurus; species Petaurus breviceps. Next base: position 14,133,532 of record NW_027186540.1, read on the forward strand.
CGCTCTACTCACTGTGCCACATAGCCACCCCAATCTGTACATTATTCTTAAAGTGTTCTTAGGCAGATCTTGATGTACTCCCATCAAATTATGATTTTAAATTTTACAATGACTCTTAGGTAGTTGAGGTAAATTAATCAGACATATGAGCCCTAGCACTGTGTTCTAACATATTTGTTTCATCTTTCAGCAAGGCCTCTGATAACTAATTGAATTCAACTGAACCTTTTCTACAGACTCTCCTTCTCCTTGGTAATGGACAGAATGTAAATCAGACAAAACATGACTATCAACATGACTGACCATACTCTCATTCAACTTCTCAGGCCATTTATGTGTGATAAGTGATTTTAATGAACTCTTGATAATACATTTTCTTCTACTTTTCATGAATATTACCTGACACAAAAATGATAGCAGGCATACTTGTGTTGTGATCTTAATGTCCCCCGTGATTAGCAGAATGCCCCATTTAAAACATCTGACCATATGTCCAGAAGGGATTGAGAAATAGGAAACAAAATGTCTTGCTAATTGCTATAATCAAATATTTTTTCTATTAACTTTTAGGTAACACCAGAAATAGTGCCGTGATGTCTTCCATTCTTTTTAGAACTGTTCCTACTTTGAGATGTCTTAGACATCAATGTTCACGAACCTTCAAAATTCTGCCTTACAAGGGCAGGGATTTTCTATGTGTCCAGCTATTCTTCCTGACGTTGTTGTCTCAACTGTCATTTCCAACTTCCATTTCTCATAAAGTTCATCAGGAACTGGGCTTAATATTCAAAGATTCTTGTTCTACTCTATTTGATGATAAGAATATAGGAGAAGCCAGCCATTATGAAACATACTATGTGTTAGGCATTGTGTTAGGTGTTGAAAAATTGGTAAATCTGCATTGTTTTGCATCTATTTTCTTTCAAATTTCATTTATAAATCTTCTTTGGAAGATGTAGCTAAGTTGGGATTCATAATAAAAACTTCTGCAAGATTTAAGTAGAGATATCTTTGGCCCCAAGGATCACAGAGAATTCTTTTACAATGTCCAAATGGAAGAGGGATTTTCTGTAAATGATGACTTACCAGATGCTTCTATTTGGGAATGACATTCTGCTTTTGTGAAAAAGGAACCCCAGAGCACTAGAGGACCCTTTAATTTAAATCCATAGTTATTCAACAGAGATATTCTCATCAATCCACAGAGGAAAAACTGTGCTGATGAAGAATACATGTTTCCCAGACTATGAAATAGAAATTGATGGACAGCCCATTGAATTAGTCCTTTAATATCCATATCATGAAAAGTCACTGCAGAAAGACAACGAACGTGGCCTAGAATTAAATAAAAGGAGAAATGCTAGGTGGATTTCATTTGGTAAATTGTGGTGTACTTTGTTATGGTCCCAAGTTGCTTCTTCGGGGCAATCAAAACACATATCTTGAATTTCAGCATTTTACAAGTGATATAAAGTGACCATAAGTTGTGGAACACTACAATCTCAGAAGAATCAAAATTAAAGTTGATTAAAAGGACACAGAAAGGTGCATGGTGGCTGTCTGTGAACCAACAGTGCCCAAGGATATCAGACAGTTATAAAAAAAGACATTTATAAATATGAAAATATGCCAATGATATAGCAAGCGAGAGTGTTGGTTATCCATCAAAGTTTTAGATTGATATCTACCAAATATTAAAACTCCAGGTCCATTGGGAAAATCCTGTATTACAGATTTATGGAATATCACAAATAATAATTGCATAGGATGAAAAAGTTTTGGTTGAATCTGTAACAATAGAGGAAATACTTATATCACCAAGACTCTAAATATAGGTAAGGATTAGAGCTGAGATGACAGGCACCAAAGAAACTCTGAAATATTACTTTCATACAATATTTAGCATGAAACTTGATGCCTACCTTGATATTGTCCCATCATTTGAGTAAGGTATGAGTGCTGGTTCAGTTTCTTCTCTTGTTAGTGCTCTGAATAGTAATGGGAATGGATTTGGAAAAGACAAGGAAGATTGGGGGTGGAGTGGGGTGGAAGTAAGTGTTGATGAAGCAAAGGAAAAATACCTGATAAATTAATAAATATGTATTCAGCACCTACTATGTGCCAAGCACTGAAGATGTAAATAAGAATGTTATGCACTCCATCTGCTCAAGGAGTACATTCCACTAGGAAAATGAAACATACATCACAAGGCAATGGCCGGAGAAAATAGTTTTGACTTAGATGGTCCCAGGGGTTTTGAGTGGAGCCATAAAGGCTGTATATTGTCACACCCTTTCCTGTAGCGATAGCGATATTGATTTAATTGTTATTTCCTGAGTCTGGCTAACATTGGAAGGGAGTAAAGGAGGATGGTTGTATATATGTGTTGGAAGGGTAGATGGCAAGATGCTCATGGAGGCCACATTGTCCAAGTCGATGGATAGGTGTGATTAAGCATAGTCTGTCAATGGAAGCATTCAAACAATAGCAAAAGGATTTCATTGCAGAAATGTTGTAGAAGGGGATTGCTATAGAGGGTACAAGGTTGGTCAAGAATTGGAGATTATCACCCTTCTTATGTAATGGATCCCTTTGACAGTCTAATAAAGACTATGGCCTCTACAGAATATTTTTTTCTAAATATATAAAATGAGGGGCAGCCAGGTAGCACAGCGAGTAAGAGCACCGGCTTCAGTGTCAGGATGACCTGGATCAAATCCTGGTCTCAGATGCTCAGCACCACACCCAGAAATAACTGGCCGTGTAACCTTGAGCAAGTTACTTAACCCCGATTGCTTTAAAAAAATAATAATAAATAAATAAATATATGAAATGAAATATGTGAGATTACAAAGGAAATCAATATATTGAAATATAATTGTCTAAAAAAAGTTTATGGTCCCTAGATTAAGAATCTTTCATCTGAAAGATCTCTGAACGCTCTTCCAACTCAAAGATTGTACAATTCTTTGTGTCCAAGGCATTCTTAAAAAAAAAATAAAGTCAATAATTCAGTCTCTACTGTTAAGTTATATAGTATGCTAATGAGATTAGGAGAGACTATAATTATTTGTTTTCCCTTTATCTAATTATCCTTAAATTTATGAAAAATGACAAGTTATGCCTACATATTCCTATTAACCTTATAGTAGAGACCCTAATTACTGATATATATATGTATATACATACATACATATATATATATATATATTAATCTAACCAACTCATAGAAATTTATCCCTACTATACTCTTCCCCTTGCCTCAACTCATCCACCCACTATTTTATAGCTTACCTTTCTTTGTTCAATGTATGTCCTTAGATAAAGTTAAATTGCTCCTTTGCTCCATAATCTTTTATGGCTCCCCATTGCCTACCAACTAAAGTTTCCTTTTCTAGTTAGCCAAAGTCCTTCACACTCTACCCTTTTCAAGCTTTGTTTCATACTCTGCCATTCACGTACTCTTTCCACCAGCCAGGTTTGACTTTTTCTGTCTCCTGAATATAGTCTTTGCTTCTGAGCCCTATGACTTTTGCTCACATTGTTGCCTGGCCCTGAGATGTTGCCTTTTGAATTTATATCTCTACTTTAAAGCCCATCTTTTAAATGCCACCTGCATTCTGTGTCCTTTCTTTTGCATCTCAAATATGATTTTGTGTTTCTCCAACACATTCAGAAATGATTTACCATCTAAACATTGCATTTCACCTCACAGAGGGATATGCACACAGTAGGCACTTCATACATGTTTATTAACATTGAATCTATAAAGTTAGTTGAGAATTTGTGATATGAAGACCATTTTATACACACAAATAATATATGCGTATATATACATATATATATATATTTTTTTTTTTTTTTGCATGGCAACCTACAGAATTCATCCATTAGTAAATGTATATTGGGTGAATACTCCGAATAAAAGTAGGGCAGAAATTGAATAGGAAAGCAGTCTGGCTTCTCTTTGGGAAATTGCAATGTTCTGTTCAACATCCTTGTTTTTCCCTGAAAGAAAGGCCTGCTTTATAATACCAATAATCTTACCTTGATTGGCTTAAAATCATGGAATGCTACAACTTGTTTCCCTCAGTAGAATATAAGCTCCCCGAGGACAGACTGTCCATTTTTGTTGGTGTTTCCTTAATGATTGACATATAATGAGCACTTCATAAATGTTTCTTGGATGAATGAAGTTACATCCTGCATCATTAAGGGAATGATCCCATTAAGGACATCACAGAATATTGGGGTGTTGGATTTCTTTACTGCATGGCACTTTGGACTTTGTTGGTTCTTACCTGAAAGTCACGTGGTAGATGATATTCTGTGGCAAAAGTATAAGCTGTCAGACTCACATGAAATGTGATTTGTATACTCACCTGCCTTCCTTCCTAGATTCTTAGCTCATCTGGCACCTCCATAAGTGCTCCATGTGCTGAGGGATAAGAGCAGCTTTGGGCACCTACCTATAAATTCTTCTTGTGTTTTACAGGGTCCTCTTCTTCTCCCGCTGTTCCATATGAACTTATGGAATCAAACCTCTGGGGGTGGGGTTAAAAGAAAAGCTTCCTAAATCAGATGGACCTGTAATTAGGGAGGAAGCATCTCTTCTTGGTGCCTATGTTGTCTCTTCGTTCCAACTGCCACCCCCTCTCCATGCAAAAAGTAGAAATTACCAACTTGGCAATGAATTTATGAAAGTTTGCCTACTCTGGTATAGTTTTTGAAACAGATTTTTCCTAATGTATTTATAACTAAAAAATACTAGATTTACAATAAAGTGAATATTAATAACAATAGCCCACATTTATGTAATACTTTATAGTTCCTGAAGCACTTTTCTTAGTAACATCATAAGAGGTAATGCATATAGTAGTACTTGGCTCTTAGGTATGGGCTAGCCTATTTCTAAATCTAGGGCTCTTAATGAGACATTTCATAAAAGAACCTTAGATATCAGAAGTTTGTTGGTAGCATATGATAAAATGGTTAAAGGAAACATCTCCATGATTTTGTAGAAAAGATCATTTCTTTTCAAAATTATGGAATGTAAAAATACTTGTATACTATACAAATGTTGAAACAGTAGCAGCAAGTATATAAGAAAGGGATTGCTAGGGGCAGCTAGGTGGCACAGTAAATAGAGCACCAGCCCTGGAGTGAAGAATTCACATCCATCCTCAGACACTTAACACAAAACTAGCCGTGTGACCTTGGGCAAGTCACTTAACCCCAATTGCCCTATCTCCCCCCCTCCAAAACGAAAAAAAAGGATGGCTATCCCACTGGTAATATATAAGGAAGATGGATCTTATTTGTCTGACAAGCTAAGCAGTGGGATCAAAGCTAGCAGAAACCACAACCTGAAAGCCTTACCATTCTCTCTGATTGTTGTGCAGTTTTTTTTCTGTGACACAACTAACAGGCGATAAAAATTGGTTGCAGTTTTTTAAAAAGTATCAATGGCAGCAGTGTGGTTAGCTGCAAAGAGTTTTAGCTACAGTGAAACTAAGCTACTCCTGATTCTGCTGCTAATTCAGTACATAGATATGAGGAAGTCATTGTCTCCAAGAAGTTTAACTATAGAAACATAGCAGAAGGGGCTGCATAGTATACTAGATAAAGTGATAAACCTGAACCCGGAGTAAAGATGACTACACTTCCCATGCATCCTCTGATACTTTGATTTAGGCAAGTCTTGTCCTCATCATCTGAAAAACGGGCATGACTAAAGGTGGTGAGTATTGATGTGTGTCAAGAATTTCACTAACTATAAACTCCTATGTAAAGATCAGTTATTAGTAGGGTATGGGTGATAGAAAGTTGTCCTGAATTTAGGAAGATTTAGTTCATTTCCTGTTTGTAATATGCTAGCTGTGTGACCCTACACAAGTCATTTAACTGCTCAGCACACCAGGAAACTAAGATTATAAGACGAAGAGGAGATGTGATATGTTTTGGTGATAGTTCCTTATAGTAATGATATCACAGGTCTGGAAAAAAAACCTATATACAGATAACCGAAATATATATTAGTGTATGATTATAGTAAAATTGGAATGGTAGAGTTTAACATTTGTTTTTGGCAAAAAGCAATAGACAAAAATTTAGATACTTTCATCCAATTTAATTTAATTCATTCCTATTTTATGCTAATCTTTGATCTTTCTTGAGTTGACTCAGCTTGACAAATGTGACATTTTATTTGAATTTCTGAATGATTGGTAATCCTTTATAATTATATTGCCCTTAAATCTAGGATATTAGAACACTGCTATCCAATAAATTTAGATGTAGGAAACTATTATTACTGTTTGCATATGGGGCAAGAAGTTACAACACAAGACTTAAAAAAAATTACTCACTACCTTTCCTACAAAATCTAAGGCATTATTTCAATGCAAGTCTCCAGCAGAGACTGGATAATGTACTCATGAAAAAAAAATGTGCCTGTTGCCAACAACTGGCCTCGTTCTGGCTCATTTCCATAATTGCTAAAAAGATATTTGAATTTTTAACTATTTTGTCACATAAATGACTTTTATTCAGGAATCTTTAGGAATAAATATAATCTTAAAATCAGGTACATTGATGGACAATTTTTTTCCCCTCAAAGAAGCAGCTAAGATGAAGGTTTTGTGGAGCAGCAAGTTTAATTATGATTAATAGTATGTGCACTTGGCGGGAGAAAAACGCATTCCTGGAGATCTGTGAATTTGCTGAAGGGAAACAGAGTGGTGAAATATGCCTTTAGTAGGATGGTGCTAGTTATGTACTTTTACAGCTGGGGAGGAGGAGGAGAAATGGGACACTCCACCCTCTCCTTGTGTCTACTCTGGTAGGAGCCTTTTTAGCCTACCAGAAACTTTGGCCAGCTGCCAGTTTGACCTATGGGGCAATCTGTAATTAACATGGACTCTTTCTCTCTCTTTTCCTTTTCCCTCTACCCCTCCCCCATTCTCCCCTTCCGCCTTCCCCTCCTCTCCCCCCCCTCCCCCCCCCCCTCCCCCCTTCCCCTCCCCTCTCCCCCCTTCCCCTCCTCTCTCCCCCCTGCCTAGTCTTTTTGACCAGCTGCCAGTTTGGCCTGTGGGGCAACTGTAATTAATATGGACACACTCTCTCACTGTCTCCCTGTCTTTGTCTGTCTCCTCTCCCTCCCTCTTCCTCCTTCTCTCCCTCCTCTCCCTCCTCTCCCTTTCCCTCCCTCTCTCTCCCTATCTCTCCATCTCTCTCCTCTCCTCTTCTTCTTCTTCTTCTTCTTCTTCTTCTTCTTCTTCTTCTTCTTC
>NW_027186540.1:14140830-14140915 GCF_028583685.1 Petaurus breviceps papuanus
TCTTCTTCTTCTTCTTCTTCTTCTTCTTCTTCTTCTTCTTCTTCTTCCTCCTCCTCCTCCTCCTCCTCCTCCTCCTCCTCCTCCT
>NW_027186540.1:14141015-14141434 GCF_028583685.1 Petaurus breviceps papuanus
CTCTCCCTCCTCTCCCTCCTCTCCCTTTCTCTCCCTCTCTCTCCCTATCTCTCCCTATCTCTCCATCTCTCTCCTCTCTCCCTCTCCCCATACCCCTCCCCTCTCTCCTCCCCCTCTGTCGTCGTCGTCGTCGTCGTCGTCTTCTTCTTCTCGTCGTCTTCTTCTTCTTCTTCTTCTTCTTCTTCTTCTTCTTCTTCTTCTTCTTCTTCTTCTTCTTCTTCTTCTTCTTCCTCCTCTTCTTCTTCCTCCTCTTCTTCCTCCTCTTCTTCTTCCTCCTCTTCTTCCTCCTCTTCTTCCTCCTCTTCTTCCTCCTCTTCTTCCTCCTCTTCTTCCTCCTCTTCTTCCTCCTCTTCTTCCTCCTCTTCTTCCTCCTCCTCTTCCTCTTCCTCTTCTTCCTCCTCCTCCTCCTCCTCCTCCTC
>NW_027186540.1:14141534-14151037 GCF_028583685.1 Petaurus breviceps papuanus
ACACACCCATCAGAGCATGCCTGGGACAAATCACCACGTCAGTGGTCCTTATTTGTGGGAGCATATTGTCCAGTACTGTATCTGGTTTTGGCGTTTTGTAGGACTGACTCAACAGAAATGTGCACCGCCACTGTGTGTGTGTGTTTGTCTCCCCAGTGCCTTGCACATTACTTATAGGAAGGATAGCACAAAGTGAATTTTTAAATGATTAAAAATTCAGATAGAGTAAGCCTATGAAATGGAAGATACACTGGTCTGAGCAGGGATTTTATTACATAAAAAATCAGATACTGAGAACTGAAAACCTAGAACCCTGTGTTCCATGATTGGCTTTAGACTTTGGACTGTGGTCCAAAGAACATGTTGCAGTATTCCGATTCTATTTCTATTTCTGTAGAATACAAACAAACAAACAAAAAAAACCCAAGACATTATCTCCCTCTGTTGGGTGATCATAGTATGTGTAGGATTGGAGATTCTGCAGAATGCCAATCTATTTCCTATTATGGTTAGTACGGGGAAGAGGAGAGATTGGGAACCCTCTCCTCAATGGTTTTCCTGCCTCAGATTTCTACCCTTTCCTTTAATCCAGCTTCTCGCAGTAACCAAAGTGATTTTCCTTAAAGCACAGATCTGACTGTCTTTACTCTGCTCAATGAACCCAGGAGCTCGTTATTGCCTTTGGGTGACATTTTTTCTTTTAACTCTCCCATGTCTGTACCTCTGCATTAGCTGTCATTGTGTCGAATGCACTTCCTCTTTAGTAATGCCTAATAATCTTCAGTTACTGACAGCTCAGCTCCCCACTGCACTTTCTTCATGAATTATGTCCTCCTTGCCCCCAAAAGTGATAAAGGCCTTTCCCCAATTATTTCATATTTATTTTGGTTATATCATTTTTTCTATGTATTTATATATGTACATGTTATCTCAGTCAGCAAGCATTTAATAGGTGCGTACTATGTGCCAGGAATTATGATAAATTCTGGGGGATACAAAGGTTAAAAAAATAGTCCCTACCATTAGAATATGCATTAGCTCTTGGAGAGACTAGATTTGTTTGCATTTTTTGACTGAAAAGACTAGGGATTAAAATTCTGAGTGACTCACATGGTATCAGGCACTTAGTAAGTGTTTAATAAATGCTAGTTGATTGAAATATTGATTGCAATATAGCTTAATTTGCTTAGCAACTTTTTTTTTTTGCAGAACTCCCTGTGATACTCCTTTCATAAAGGCTTTAGTCATTTGAATAACATGTGTATAGTGCCCATTGTATTGAAAGCACTGGACCAGGTAGCCTATTTCATATGCTTTTAACTTCTATTTATAACCATATGTTGCCAGTATTACCGGTGCTAAAAACTGACTCTTTCTCAGATAGTTTTACCTATTTAGAAGCCAATCCTTCTGTCTCCACTTCACACCAATAATTTTTTTTTTTTGCTTTTTGGAGGGGCAATTGGGGTTAAGAGACTTGCCCAAGGTCACATGGCCCCACCAATAAATTTTAACCATATAAACCGCAGTCTAAATTTTCACTTTGACTTTGACTATAAAATCATATTTAGGAGAATAGGTGATTATATCAGTTTTCTGTGATCTCTTTGGGATGGGGACTACTTCCACCATGATAGGAGCCTTTTTTTCTATCTGATTGTGCCTCTCTATGCAGTGTCTGAACATTCCCATTAGAGCCATTCAACACTCAGTGTGGAATGCTTGAGGCATGACTTTATTAAGAGGAGCCACTCTTTTGCTCCAGGCCTATCACTAATTCTTAATCGAAGATTTGACCCTCTTGTCCTTTTAGACTTTTAAACCTTTTTTTGACAATTGGGGTTAAGTGACCTGTCACACAGCTACTAAGTGTGTTGAGGCCTGATTTGAACTCTCATCCTCCTGACTCCAGGGCTGCTGCTCTATCCAGTGTACTATCTAGCTGCCTCACCCTTTTTACTTTCTTAAAGGATAACCCATCATGTTAAGCAGAGTTTGAGAGTCCTGGAGAAGGGACCTGAGGAGAACTCCTCCCACCCAAGAATTGCTAATGAGTCCTTTGGGGCATGGGAACATAGGAATTGCATATGCTTTCACAACTATGGTCTAAAGGGTAGGAGCTTCCTCTATATTAAGTTCAGAAAGCCAGTCTTCTGGGGGAGAGGCTGAGTTCCTAGGCAACTCTAGCCTGTGGGGTTGCAATTCTAGCAACCTCAAATTAAAGAGTAATGAAATCCACATTTCTAGTGGCTTGATATAAGTCCCGGGCAGCACCAGCCTTGTAGGGGAAAGAACATCACACAAAAAGGCCTCTGAAGGCAGAACAGCAGCAAGAGACTAACGCTATGACATGGAAGAGAAAAATATCTGAATTTGGTTCTTTCCTACCATCATGAATTATCTGAACAGCAGAAGTATGATGGGGCATGTGGTTGCTTCTCTAGCAACATGAAGCTCTTTTTTTCTTCTTGGGTATCCTAGCCTTTCAAGTACTGCTATAAGGTTAAATGTCTCTGTAAGTTTCCGGAGTGAAAAAAAAAAAAAAAAGAATCACTGGGATGTTGGGAAGGATTACCTCTCTCTAGGGACTCCAACTTTTAGTTTACATTCTGAGATGAGTTCAAACTATTGGGTGGTACTCTGAGAATAGAAGTCTATAGGGTTCTGGGGAAAGATAGGACTCACTAGAGAGAAAAATGAGAATTTTATTGCTCATATGCTACTGTAAGCTCTTTATGAGTTTACAGCATTTTGGTTTAGTGTAATAAAAGGTGTCCTGTGCTGGAAATGTTCAGTTACCTTGAGTGCCTAAACAAGATCTGGAAACTCATTTGCTTATACCTGTGGAGATCTAGACATGGCATATTCAGATATATTATGAAATTTCCCAGAAGCAACTCTGTGTTTAAGCAAAGTGAGCAAAGGAGAATAATTTTGGTGGCATGTTCCCCAGATGTGACCTGGTCACGTAAGAACAGAAATAGAAGTACTGGGCTACAGGCTATATTTATATTACTGTATGAATTTTTCTTTCCCTCATATCATTTTTTTTTCTTTCTGAATGAAACTAGTAAAAAAAATACAGGAAAATGGACATAGAGAATACATTGCTATGACCAATCTTAAGTCATCCTTTAACTAGTTTCTTCTTTAAAAAGCCTGTTCTTTAGTGTCTCCTGTACTCCCCGTGCAATACACCCAGAGAAGGAGATGACTCAAGATGTACTATGGATATAATCCTAGGCTTGCCATGGTGGACTATCATAGAGACATTGCTAATGTGACTTCAGAGCTCTAATGCTTATGAACTAAACTCTCAAGTGACCTCATGTCATATAGAACTCAACTTTAATTTGTGATCGAAATAATATGGCCTGAGTAAAGACTGACATTTTCTATGTATATAATTGCCCCGTTTATCCATGGCCATGATATAGTCTCATTGAAAATTGTAAACCTTAGCAATCCTGCCTTCTTGTGCTTTCCTTCCTGGAACTTTGCCAACAACTCAGAGTGGAGTATGAGTCACATTTGGGGAAAGTGTGATGGATGAAAAACAGATAGCACTTGCCAGACAGATTTACCAGGAAACAGGAAACCCTTGGGCTTTCAGAGCTTGTTTTAGCAAATAATAAAGACTAATTTGGAAGTGTTTCTTCTAAAATAAAGTGATGTGATGATAACATTTTCTATTACAATCGATTCTCTAATAAAAGAAAGTTCTTAAAAGGTGTGTTTTAGAAATAAGAAATATGTGATCATAAATAACATTAAAGCAGTAAGCAGCACAAGGTCTGTTTTACACCTTACACTGGTGATTAGACTTCAGATTAGATTACAGAGTATATTTAAAGAGTGAATTGGGGCAGCCAGGTGGCACAGTGAGTAAGAGCACTGGCCCCAGAGTTGGGAGACCTGGGATCGAATCCGAGCTCAGATACTTAGCACCAACCCAGAAACTCCTGGCTGTGTAACCTTGAGCAAGTTACTTAACCCCAATTGCTTTATAAAGAAAGAAAAAAAAAGAGTGAATTAAAGACAAGACCTAGAATAAACAGGCATATTTAGACTGAGCGCATTAGAGAAAACTTTTTTTTTTTATTTTTCCAGCTAACCTCCTACAAACACATGCCTCTCTAGAATGGCCCAGAATGTTTTATATCCATCGTTACTGTCTCAGCTAACAAACTAGTTTTTTTTTTTTTATAACCTGAGTAAATGCTAAGTGTTCCAACCTTTTCCTTCTATTTCAGGATTTGTCACTGTTTTCAACTGTTTATCTTTGTAACATGTGTTTGATGATCCCATCCTTGACCACCACATGTACCCTGAACTCTTAATCTTGCTTCTCAGCAGTCAGCTGTTCATAATGCCTGGCTTTCAGCTGTGCTTCAGTGTATCCTCATAATGGGTTTTTAAAAAATATATAGGTAGCTTGTTTGAAGCTTCCCCATCTCATCTCACCATGTAATCACTGTTTAAGAATCCTGCTGTCATTCATCTTTCTCAGTCATCTAGTCTAGAATTGTGTTGCTTTGAACTCCACTTCAGTAGTGCTAGACAAGTATCTTGTCCAGGACTTTGCTGTTTCTGATCCTGTCTTTGCATTTGAAATGTCAAGTGTCTTGGTTCAATATCACTTCTCAATGGGTCCTTAGTTTAGTCTGGAGATTGATTCTGAACTTGTTTGACTATTCTCCTAAAGAGCATTATGACTCTCAATTTGATTTATTTTTTTTTTTGCTACTGCATAGTAGTGTGTAGATAAAAGGTAGGGAATAATATTATGTAAGAAATAGTTTTACTAAACCAAAATATGGCTGGAGAGATTATTAAAATGAGAAATAGTATATTGTCTTCTATTATATACAGATGATATGTGTGTTCAAAGTGAAGTCCTGAAAACCTATCATGTATCTGTTTCCTATGAAAATTCTCTAGCAATGAACATAAGCATTGTGGGACAAAAACAAAATGGTAACCATAACAATAATAGCATTTATATAGCACTTTAAGGCTTGTAATGCTTTTTACATATGTCATCAATTATTGAAGTATTATTTACATATCATAGTAGTGATTTTCTGTAGTTGAATGGTACTGATAGTAGGCCAAGCACTTCACATTTCTTTGTTATTAAGGAATGTAAAAAATTAAACAATTACAATTTTATATCTAGGCAGCATGGTATAATGGATAGAAATTAGTCTTAGAATAGAAACGTTTGAGTTCAAGTTGCTTCTCTGATACACTAACTATGGGCAAATGACAACTTCTTAGAGCTCTAGGCCAGTGGCTTCAAACTCATATAGAAACAGTGTCCCCTAAACAATACCTAAAGATCCCTATGGATGACTTAGTTTTAAAATGTAATGTTTTCTATGCTTTTTAAAAGTTTTCTTGTTAAATATTTACTGGTTATATCTTTTTTTAAAAAGCTTTATTTATTTTGGACTTAGATACAGAAAGACAACCATATTTTCATGTGCACAGTACAACATAAAGAGAGGACTCAATATAAAATAATGAATTTCCATTTTAGACTATTTACTTAAAAAAAACACTATGTAATAAATATTATACATTGTTTTCAAAGCTACCCTGCTCTTCTGTGCTTCTTTCCACATTTTCTCTTTTCTACTGTGCACTTTTAAGTTTTTATCTCTCCCTAAAGAAGGCTACAAGTAAAGATACACACACATGCATATACATATACATGTAAAACTACACTATTCATAGGTCTATTTAGCAGTTCTTTCTCCAGAATTCCTTCAGAGGTCCTTTGTAGTTGGTTTGAGTATTTGTGATACTCAAGATGAATTAGTCATTCCAATTTATTCTTAGGACAATATTTCTGTTACTATATACACAATATTCTCTTGGTATTACTAATTTCACTTTCTAATATTTTATGCAATTCATTACACTTTTTCTAATAACAATCAGCTCATCATTTCTTATAGCACATCGCAATCATTCCCCAATTGAAGGTCATTTGTCATTTTAGCCATTCTGATAGTTGTAAGATGATATCTCAAAGTTGTTTTATAACAGTTATATCTTGATCTGGTTCCGATTACTGGCTACATGTTTGACACTTCTGTTCTAGACAGTTCTCTAAGATTATAAGTTGCAGAGAGTAAGTTTCTTCATCTGGAAGTTCCCCGTACCATTTAAATCACAAGTCCTTTCCCATTGTTGTCTCCAATACTCAGTTTCAGAGCGGGGTTACAGATTACTAAGAATACTGTGGCCAAAGTTTCTTAAAACATTTTGGAATAGCTCTTTAGAAAGAACCAAATTCTAAAACAGAGATGACGTGACACTTAACTAAGGTAGCTTCTAAGCCAAGAAAATCATTATCCTCATTATTATGTATCTTGTAAGACTAGGTACAAAGTCAGTTATACTTAGGAAGAAGGTATAGTCCTTGCTTTCATGGAGCTTAAAATAAGCAGACAAGAAAGACGAGACCTGTATGTGTTCAGAGAAAATATCCATACTTTGAATCCTCTTAGGCTATGTTGTATTGCAATGAAATACTCAACTGATAATTGCCAGAAGAGAAAGTGTATTACTGAGTGAGTTTTCAAGTACTGATGAACACTCTACCTGAGAGTCAGCTTTGGTGCATTGGGAAGAGCAGTGAACTTGGAGTCCAAGGACCTGAATTTAAATACTGACTCTGTCCCTTGTTAGCTTTGTAACTTTGAATGAGTCATTTCACCTTTTTACTTCACGTTCCTGATCACCTAGATAATCTAAAGGACTTCTGAGTTTTATTACTGACATTACTCTATGATCCTATGGAAGTCTAATGAAGAATTGATCTCATACTTGGTGAATAAATTGATAAACAGAGTCTGAACCCTTGTAATTTCATATCATCCTTGGATTTACATAGGACTCACAATTTAATACAGCACATAAGAGTCAGGTATGACCCATTGTGGAAATCAATCAATGTATCTTCATGCCAAATCTAATATATGGCTAACACAATAGGAGTGGCATGCAGTTCCCAAGCCATCAAAAACAATGTGGTTGTGGAATGCCAAACTATTTGTGTGTCAAATATGACACATCAGAGCTCAATATATATAACCCCTTAGCTTTGTATAAATAAAAGCATCATGGATCATCTCATTATGCTCCATGAGAACTGATTTTAGGTGGAAGACCCCTAAAGAGAGTTGATGACTCTTACAATGGACTGGTAGGAATGTGCTACAGAGCTGTAGCAGCCTTTTTTTTTCATTCTGAATGTAGTTTAGTGAATCATTTGGCAGCAGTGAATGCTTTTTCAATAGACATTATTTGGGGAAGAAGGTGACATATCAACATGTTCAACACTATTTTTTTAAAGCATGAATAAATAGGACACACTACATTTTATTTCATTACAATAGAATGTGGCCTGAGACCAGACACAAATGTGAAACCATTGTCACAAGCTCCTTAGGGAATTGTTCTTAATAAGGACAATGCACATGCAGCCATGCTAAAATGGGAACACCTCTTAAGAGGGCTAAGTCAGACCAGAAAATGCAAAGAAACCTTTTTTCCCCCCAGAAATCAGGACATGAGTAGAAATATACTTGCTGATGACACATTTTCTTTTGGCTAAGTGATAGATAGTAGAATGGAAAAGCATATTAAGAAATTGAAAAGAAATACATTTAGGGTCAGCACTGAAATGAATCCTCAAAAAATGTGCAAATGAGGAAGAAGTTGATGAAAATTTTGCCATTGGGAACCTCAAGATAATACTGTTAACAAAATCTGACAATGACAATGGATTCTTTTCTGTGAACTTGTTTCCTTTTTATTATAAAATGGTTTAATATTTATGAAGAGCATTAATTTAAATATCAAAAGTTTACAGCTGGTCTTTAATTCTGTAAGGAGAAAGAAAAGATTGATTATAATTAGATTTATGAATTTTGCTCACTTAATACTTTAATCTTAGCAAATAGCTAGTGTTCTGGTGGGGCCTAATAAAATTTAGAGCCAATCATTTTTCTCTCTTCTTTGGAACAATTTGGGCTGTCATGTCTGTTTTTGTTAATAATTAGGTATTTATATTCTTTGAGATGTAGATAGGTGTTTTGTAATATTCACCCTACATGGAAAGAGGCCTTGCCTAGAAAAAGGACCCAAAGATGATGATGATTTCCAAGTCAAAAAAGCATTTTTATGGAGAGAGAAATTGCCTGGCATACATCTCCAATGATCATCAAATTGGAGGAAATATTTTTAAGTAAGAGCACTGGCATTTGCTAAATAATAGTCTCAAATCATAATGAAAAAATGAAAAGCAAAATTTGGATATTTTCAATGAAGGCTAAGGATATAGATATTTTTGATAAAAATTTATTCTGAGGTCTTGGGTTACCCTTTCATTTCTCACACCATGTTTAGTGAATTCCAAGTGATTGGTAACTCTGAACTGTAGGTTGAATAATATGGGTTTCACATAAAACAGGTATGACTAATGCAGCTATAGGTTGTAGGAGAACTGGAACAAAGGAACTTAATGTCTTGAAACACTTCCTAACTTTGTGATTATTACATAAACTGTTCATTACAATTAAACATCTTTCTTGCATGAATGCTTGAGGAATGAACACGAATTTAGTAAATGTAGGGTTATTACATGGGCAGCTAGGTGGCAAAGTGGATAGAGTGATGGGCCTGGATTCAGGAAGAATCATCTTCCTGAGTTCAGATCTGGCCTCAAGCACTTACTAGCTGTATGACCCTGGGCAAGTCACTTAGCCCTGTTTGCCTCAGTTGCCTCATTTATAAAATGAACCAGAGAAAAAAATGGCAAGTCACTCCAGTATCTTTTCCAAGAATATCCCAAATTGGGGTCACAAAGAGCCAGACAAAACTGGAAAACAAGTTTTTTACAAAGAAAAATTATTCAGGGCATTTTTGTTTATTCCATTAGATCCTCTGCCTTTACCTGTCATCAGTTCTTGCCTTGGGGGAAAAATAAAATGAGGCAAGAAATCTGAAATACATAGTGTTCATAAGCATGTCTGAAAATAATTTTGTGGTTCCTGACTCTTAGATCCAAATGCTACTATGAATATAAATGCATTTTTTTAGCTTTGTTCATTTGTACTAACAGTTGGGTATCACAACAAATGTTATTGATTTACAAAAAAAATTACAATAACTAAAAAGTTTAGGTGCTATGATTATATAAACAATAGAGATAGCTTAGGTGAATGTAGGAAGAATTTTTATAGAATTTTCAATCATTAGATGGCTAACTATATAGAGATTCAACCAGGTCTTTAACCCAATAATTGTATTCATTAAGCAAAAGTAATTAGTTAAAATAAGAAGCTACGAAATATGGAAGTTGGAATGACCATCTTCTCTCCCTTCCTCTCCATGTACTTAGATACTTATATGTTGTCTCCTTCATTCAAATGTAGACTCCTTGAGAGAAGAGACTGTGTTTTTTGTTTGTTTCCTTTTGCTTTTACTGT
>NW_027186540.1:14151047-14206711 GCF_028583685.1 Petaurus breviceps papuanus
AGTGTTAATGTATATAGATTTCTTTGTTGCTATAATGAATTCAATTTTTCTAGTGTTTGGCTTTGGCTTTCTGGTGTCAGAATAAATGTTTTGCTTCTGTCTTGTCTATGAAGAGTCTGTTATATTTTGTGATTCAGAACTACACTGGCATATTCATAGTCACAGTTGGTGTTGTGAATATTTCCTTGGTGATATAGCTCCTTAACATGAGTCTAACCCATAATAAACACTTAATAAAACATTTTTTGACTGACAACTCTCAGTTGAGTATGCAGCTTTATGATTCTTGCCCTAGGTTCAATTTGTGGTACTTGCTCTGAATGCTGGAATTCCTAGTTATGAGTTTGGTAATCAATTAGGGAGACATTAGAACCTTTCATCAGGAAATTGAAGGTTTTTTTTTTCCTCCAGAGGTTTTAATGAAAGGACAGACAGATTTCTCTCTTTCTTGGAAGTTTAATGAATAATCTCTCCTATCCCAGAATGATGACTCTATATTTTTATCTCTTAGGTCATCATTTCTGTTATGAAATCCAAAAAGTAATCCATCAGCTCGGTATTAGAACTGAATTTAAGTCGAAAGGGAATTTCAACAAGAAAAAAGGAGCTTTATGAAATATTAGTGATGACTCCATTTTCAGGGTAGCCTATGTGAAAGAGGAAATTTTAATAATCAGATGATGAATATCAAATACATATTCCAGATTTTAGTCCCATAAGCCATGAAAACTTTACATGATTAAAAAACAGTCACCAAAGACTTCTGAATTTGGGACAACAGAAATGGACTGTTGATGATAGAACTATCTTTTTTTTTTTTAATTTAGGGTTATAGAAAGTTGAAGGGCTCTTTTTGGAATCTCTACTAGGGTCACCTGCTCTGTATCAGACAATAATAGGAGGGATACAAATGGCAAGAATCCATCCCGCTCTCCCTCTAGCTCTTGTGACCTTATTTTTAGAGTCCTGACAACAGCAGTTGCAAGCATTGTTTCCTAGTGTGTGCTTGCTAGGTGACAGGAACCTTCTTTGCTGCTGTTCTCTGTCTCTCTTGACAGGTGTAAAGCTACTCCTAAATATAACCAGCTCTAATCAGTTGGCTCCAATGGATCCTTACAGAGCACTCTACAGACCCTCCTGGGTTCTAAAGAGCCAGAATTTTTCTAATGCCTACTAATATAGCTCAATTCTTTTTGAATGCCAAGTTAAACAGAATTAAATGGGTGTGCAAGGAGTAGGAGCAAATAGTAAAAATGCAACAGAATCAATGAATTAGATGCAAGATAAGACTGGGCAAGCAGCAAAAAAAAATAGGAAAAAACATATTTTGAAGTACTTTGATCCAAGATCATTTAAAAAAATTAGATGCCTTACAACCATACAATGGGGAGTAATGAGAACGGCATATAGTCCCCCTCCCCAAAGAAAGTAAGGAATGAATAAAAATGCCTTCTGAGTTTATTTTCAACTTATTTATACTACATATATATTTGGTTTCTACATATTGTTTGTATTTTGTCTCCTCTATTATTAGACTATGAGCTTTTTGAGAGCTGTTTTTGCCATTCTTTGTCTCTCCAACACTAAACACAATGCCTGACACATAGCAATCATTTATTTAGTAAGTGCTTGTTGATTTGAATAAGTCAATGAATGTGTAAAAAAGAATTTAATGAATGCCTGCTATGTGGATACGGCTGATAACTAAAATAAAGGATAGGATAAATGTTATACATCCTAAAAATCACGTATATATATATATATATATATATATATATATATATATATAAAATAACTAGGATAAATAGTTCTTGCTTTATTAAAGCAACTTCTTATCTTAATTTGTTGCTTCATAATACACTAGTGTTAGAGAATCATGCATAAGAATACATACTAAATTCTAACACTTGTTAAATTCAGGGTAGTCTAGTGTTATTCCTGAACAGTATCTATTTTCTCCACAGTCTTCAGGGATTTACAATTTGCCATCACAGATACCAGATATGGCCAGGGCTTATTACCTTCACTTCAATAGAACTGTCATCATCAAAACCCATGAAAATGCTAGGGCAGAATCATTACTTTTCAATTCCTTTTTTGCTATGTGGTATTGCAGTCATTAATCTCTCTCTTCCTATTCCTTTTGTTTTTAATGTACACACAAAAGGAATTAACCTCTTGATTATAATAGGAATGGATAATTGTTGATGGTTGCAATTATAAAAAGCAAGAATGTGCCAGCAGTGATGCACAGATGTGTTATCTCAGATGCTTAATGTTACTAAGAAAGCTGCTAACGAATTTATTTTTTGAGTTGGTTTTCTTTCTTGGATGATGAATTTTTGTTGATAGTTTGACCAGTTTCCTTTATGACAGCTAGCATTCACTGAGGAAATAACTCAGGTTGGATTAAGGGTGTAGCCTATGGCCATGGAACAGGGCAAAACTAATTAACCCATTAAAGAATTCAATAATGAAATATTTCTCTCTTTAGCACAAAGCTTTTTCAATGTGAGTTCTATGGTATGCTTACTACAATGAAAAGCAGTTGTGCAGTCAATATAATAAGCATGGTTCTTAAAATTCTCATTTTGGGGATATTTTTTATATACACAAGGAAAGAGAAAGAAGAAACATTCTTGCAGAGATTCAGTAAGATTGTTATCCATGGAGAAAAGGTAAAATATAGCAAAAATAAGTGTAGTAGAAATGCCTAGAAATTCATAGAAAACAAAACTTGAGAAAGTAGGCAAGAATATGATATTATGTGCCTATAAATAAATGAACAAAGAAGGGCTAACAAGGAAATTGAACTAGGAATCCTAGCTCTATGAAGCCAATTTGATCTGATAAGGGTGGATGAAACTTGATTGATTGATGACCCAGGACTTTTAATATGCCTCTGTAAGAGTCTACCTTTGTTTGGAAGTAACAGAATAGGTAAAAGGTTGGTAGAAGAGTAGCTTCTTGTATTAAGAAGATATCCTCATGTGGACTATCCAGGAACCTGATGGGGAAGCATGGTAGAGAGGCATTGAATGAAAAATAATAGATACTAAAATAGAAATATCATACTTTTGCCTGATCAAAAAGAGGAAATAAAGAAAGTGTTCAGGAAACAGAGGGATGATATAGTAATGAAGGTAACGTGAATTATTTGGATATTTGCATTTCTCCTCTTCCTCCTCTCTTTCCTTCTCTGTCCCTTTCTCTTTGTCAAAAGTAAAGAAGTAATAAATCCTTGGTGTGTTTTAATGATAATTTTAGTCTTCTAAAGGTGGGAAAACCTATGAGAGAAACTTGAATGTTAGATTTGATCACTGGTAACAATTTATCAGAAAGCACTTATTAAGCATTTACTATGTGTTCATGGATTTTGCTAAGCTATGGGTATATAAAGAAACTAAAACTAGTTTTTATCCTTAAGGGGCTTGCATTCTATTGGGAGGTACAACATATAATTAGTACGTAAATAGGAATTGCTGAGTAGATGGAAGGTACCTTTAGAGGGAAGCTACTAGCAGCTAGGGACTACAAGAAAGGACTGTTGCAGGAGTTGGTGCTTGAGCTGACTCTTAAAGGCAACTTGATATTCTCAAGAGTGGGGGGCAATTAGGAGGAAGAACATTCCAGGTTTGGGGTGCAAAGATAAGGATATGGGAAGTGGAGTACCATGGGTGAGTAAAAGCAATATGGCTACATTATTGAGACTGTGAAGGGAAGCAGGAAGGGGCTAGGTTGTAAAGAGCTACAAATGCCGAAGAGTGAGTTGATACTGGCTTTCTTAGTATTTCTTCCATTTAACTTAGTGCCTAGCACATAATAAGTACTTAATAACTGTTTACTAACTAACTGATTTCAGAGGTTATAGGTAATCATTGGAGTTTGTTGATGGGGGGTGACATGCTTTAGGATAATCATTTTAGCAGTTATGTGGAGGATGAGTTGAAGCTAGGAGAGACCTCTAATTTGAAGACTATTGGAATAGTCTAGGCAAGAGGTGGTGTGGGCTTGTTGCTAGGTGAAAATGATGGAAACCTTGGGAAGATGTTACCAGTCTATCTTAGAATTCATAATAAAGAAGCAGAGGGAAGTCAGACATGGTCTAACATGCCTAGATTTTAGAATAGCTTTATAAGGGTACAGGGAGTGGAAAATTGCATGTGGAAAATATGCTCAGGAAGAATAGAAAGTTATCAAATTCAATATATGTCAGCAGTATTATCTGGCAGCTAGAAGAGTTTGGTTTTATGATGAGTTAAGAGAGAATGAAATCCAAAGAATAGTCAGGTGATCTATCTCCTTTTCTTTATTTTGTTCAGACCACCTTTATACTATTAAATTCAGTTCTAAGTGGAATTTTAGGAAGTGCTTTGATAATCTGGAGAATATCTAGAAGAGGGCTGCTAGAATAATGAAGGCCCACAAGGTCATGCCACATTAAGATAAGTTGAAACAGGGCCTTGAACAAGCAATAGAAGGGCAAGGTAGCATTATTCAAGTACTTGAGGAATTGTTGTATGGAGAAGGAAGAAGATTTATTTTATTTGTCTCCAGAAAGTAGAACCAGGAGCAATGATAGTAAAAATTAGATCACTGCTCATTTGGGATGAAGTAAAAGGGAATTCTTGTTCAGGTAAGAGCTAGATGAGAAGGACCTTGAGGTTCCCTCAGCTCTTGATATTCTGTCATGATTCTGCACTGCTCACATCTTCCGGTATTTCTGATACCTCAAATTCTCATTTTATAAATGGAGATTTAAACAGAGGTTTGATAACATTCAAAAATCACAGACTGATGGATGCAGTGAAAAACTAGTTCAGGAAAAGATTTTTGCTGTGGTTTTCTTATGTGAAGATATGATTTCTCATAGTTTATTAATTGTATGGGAAATTTTCACACATTTCCTCAGCTGTAGTACACAGAGCTCATACTCTTAGCACATGTGCTTTCATGTGGTAATAAGGATTATGGTGGTAAGCTGATCTCTCAGGGATCACATGAGCATTACTTGAATATAACTGAGGAACAGCTGTTTGCTTAAGCTGTGCTATAGCTCTCTTGGATTCTTTGGGTCAAGTGCAAAGATTTTGATCAGAATAGAAGATTTGACCACCAT
This sequence comes from Petaurus breviceps papuanus, assembly GCF_028583685.1. Taxonomy (NCBI): domain Eukaryota; kingdom Metazoa; phylum Chordata; class Mammalia; order Diprotodontia; family Petauridae; genus Petaurus; species Petaurus breviceps. Next base: position 14,156,167 of record NW_027186540.1, read on the forward strand.
ACTTTAAAAATATCTCATAATATTTTTAAATGTAGCAATAAATTTATATATATGCATGTGTGTTTATGTTTATGAATATATACACACACCTACATGCATGTAGATAGATTGTATCTATATCGACATCTATGTGAATATCTAAATATAAAATATCTACACATGACATCGATAAGATTATAGAAATAAAGGGCAATAAATCCTTTGCTATGTTCTCATCCAAGGCTTCATTGTTCTGTGATGATCCTAGGCTCTTGAAGGTTATAATAGAAGAGTGCCAGCTTTGACAGGGCTTACCAATCTGGAAAAGCTTCCGTTGTGAACCTAATGATGAATTGTGTATCTTTTTTTTTCAAGGACTAGCCTAGCTAAATTTAGAGAAATGTCTTACTGGGTGGCTATGAAGTAATGATTTTTTTAACCACATCATTTCTCAAAGACCATATACCAAGTTGTACAAAGGGTGTGATATATACCAGTTAGTGCAAGTACCTGTGTTGTTGAAAAAAGTATTCCCTATTTTGAAAATATAGCACTATCCTCTTATTTCTTCAATTGTTAATAATATGAGTTGATTTCCTCTGTCATTTCCTTATTTTAAAAATCAAATCTTATTAAAAGTATAACATTTTTATGTAACTGGCATACTGACAATAAGAGTTCATAATAGAAGATATATTATAGATAGGAGAGAAAATGGTATAGAGGGGAAAGCATTTAATCCAGAGTCACAGAACCTGATTTAAATCTCAACTCTGCTACATAATCATAATAATAATCAAACCACCAAAACCAATAGCAATAACAATATTTACATAGTGCTTTAAAGTTTGAAAATGCTTTAAAAAATCTTATCTTCAAAACAGCCCTAGGAGAAACTGAGACCTACCAAAGTTGTGTGAGGCTCACACATCTTGTAAATGTTTAAGGACAGATTTGTATTCAGCTCTTCTTTTTTGTCTTTTTGGAGGGAGAATGGCAGAGCAATTTGGGGTTAAATGACTTGCCCAAGGTCACACAACTAGTATTAAGTGTCTGAGCCCAAATTTGAACTCAGGTCTTCCTGACTCCAGGGCTCTATTCAACGCATCACCTAGCTGCCCCATTTTTTTTTTACCTTTTTTAAAATAGTATTTATTTTTTTCCAATTACATGTAAAGACAATTTAAAACATTTATTTTATATAAAATTTTGAGTTTCACATTTTGCCCCTCTGCCCTTCTTGATGGTAAGCAATTTGATATAGGTTGTATATGAGCAATCATGTAAAATATGTTTCCATATTAGTCATGGAAGAAGAAATGGAACAAAAGGGGGAAAATACACATAAAATTAAGTGAAAATAGAATGCCTCAATATGCATTCAGACTCCACCAGTTCTTTCTATGGATATGGAAAGAATTTTTCATTGAGTCTTTTGGAATTGTCTTGGATCATTGTATTGCTGAGAAGAGCTAAGTCAATCACAGTTGATCATTGCACAGTGTTATTGCTACTATGTACAATTTTCTCCTGGTTCTGCTCATTTCACCATGCATCAGTTTATATAAGTCTTTCTAGGCTTTGCTGAAATCTGCCTACTCATCATTTCTTATAGCACAATAGTATTCCATTACATTCATATACCACAACATGTCCAGCTATTCATTCTCCAGTTCATGGGCATTCCCCTCAATTTCTAATTCTTTACCACCACACAAAGAGCTGCTATAAATGTTTTTGTGCATATGGGTCCTTTTCCCTTTTTAATGATCTCTTTGTGATGCGTTCCTAGAAGTGGTATTGATGGGTCAAAGGGTATGCACATTTTTATAGCCCTTTGGGTATGGTTCCAAATTTTCTCCAAATGGTTGGGTCAGTTCACAACTCTACCAACAGTTACATTAGTGTCCCAATTTTCCCACATCTTCTTCAACATTTATTATTTTCCTTTTCTCTCATATTAGCCAATCTTTTAGTTGTGAGGAGAGACCTCAGAGTTGTTTAAATTTGCATTTCTCTAATCATTAGTGATTTAGAGCAGAATTCAAGTCTTCTTGAATCCAAGTTCCACCTATATGACTTTGAGTAAGTTATTTAGACTTTTTTGGACCTCAGCATTATCAACAAATTCCCAAATCTAGGTCTATATCTATAAACCCATATATATGAATATATGTGTACACTCATGCACACTGAGACAAAGAAGCAGCATGGCATGATAGATGAGCAGGCCTGAAGTCAGATCTGGATACAATTTTTGCCTCTGACATCTACTGGTTTTTTGACTGTGATTTATCTGTCAGTGTTCTAAGCAACTCTCAAAGACTAATTTACTGAGACATTAGTTCGTGTTATACATACTTAGAGGGAATTTCAAATCAATGAGTCAATAAGCATAAATTAAGCACCTATGTTTATGCAAGACCCTATATGGCAGGTGCTTTGAATATATATAAAAAATAAGTGTCCCTTACTTTTGGGGAGTTTACATCTCAACAGGAGGATGTAACATATGTAAGGGAGTGAAAACCAAGGAAAGGAGTTTTGACTTAGTCATAGGAATTGGGGTATAAAATGTTATGTCTTTTCTAATCACAAAGGGAGTTTGATCTGACTAGTTGTTTCTAGGGTGAAGGTAGGGTGCTATGAAAGAGGTAGAGAGGCAGATGGTGAGATGCCCTCCCATCCCAATAGTAGGCTCTGAGATGGTTGGATAGGAGGATATGAAGCATGTTCTGGGGCTTGATACGTGTTCCATATTGAGGTGTTTGCACTCACCAAGCAGAACAGCTCATCTCTGGTTGACTAACTTGCACTTCTGGTCTTGACCATAACTGTTGGGAAGCGTGAATGCAGGAGCAGGACAGATGACAAGTTTCTTTTGCCAGATAGGCTATGGTGTCTTGAGGATGACTGCTTGGCTGGGATGTGAAATGTGGCCTTGGGTCAGCTGGATATATCTACACCCAAAGGTTTCCCGCAGCAATGATATCCAAGGTCTCCTCCCCCAAATGAAATGAAACAAACGTGCAGCAATTAATCTATACACTAATATAGGTGGGGCAATTTCATTTTTCAAATAAAAATACTGAGGCTGTATCTGTGCAGAAAACTATTTTTTTTCCTAAACTGGAAAACCAGAGCAATTATAGACCATGGTAAAAATAATGGTAAAGAATGTGCTAATTACTTTTAAAACCAACTTTACAAGATTGTGGTAATCCAAACAGATCTTTCACTAGATCACTCTCAAAATGACCTTGAATTCCTTGATTATCAAAACTTTCTTTTTCAATGCCACATGTCGGGGAAAGTGAGCTGGAAATTTAGAATCCTCATATTTAATTCCTTGATTTGATGTTCCTTGGTTTAGTCTGAGTATTTGATAGACATCAGCAAATGCTGAAATCAAATCCTAGCCTCTGAGTAATGTGCTGTCTCATTTTAGACAAATCACTGATCTCTGGACCTCATTTCACTTGCAAATATCTTTCCTTTGAGAGCAAAAGGATATTAAAAAATTGGGCATACTTATCCCAATTATCATCTCTGCAGGATAAATGTAATTATATTTACCTTGTTCATAAATAAACTATGAAGATTAAATAATAGGTGGACCTAAACAATTACTAAAGGAACATAGATGCAGATCCTGAAAGGAATTGAGCTTTGGTTAAATATGAGCTTTGTGATCTCATTAGTGTTGGTATACTGTCCCACAAACTGATTGTAACAGAACAATACCTTCTCATTTTTGCCATTTGTGGATGTGTCTTTCCACTGATCTTTCACATAATGTCCACTTAACGTATTGGGAGCCTTCTTTCAGTTCTTTTATTTATTTTTAATTTAATTTTTTTGTTACATTTTAAGTTCCAAACTGTCTCCCTCCCTCCCCACTTCACACTAGGGAATGTCATCATTTCACACACACACACTTATGTATATTTGTGTATACATACATATTACATATATATACATTACATATATTGCAGATATACCTTGTGTAAAACAATATTTTATCAGTTCTTTTAATATTATATTTCTATACATTAGAATGCAAGATCTCAGAGGGCAAGTACATCAAACATACATACATATATAATATATATGTGTGTGTATGTTTTATAAATCAATATTTCATCAGTTCTTTTAATATTACTTTCTATCTTTTGGAATGAAAGATTCTAGAGGGCAAGAGTATCACATTTAGGACAGTGCCTGGCATGTTGTATATACTTATTGAATTTTTATTGATCAAATCTGTTATCTAGGTGCCAGTGCCATATACATGTTTGTTTTTTTTTCTCTCTCCCTTTTGTCATATGATTGGTCCACTCCCCTTTTTTTGTATTTCTATTATGATATTCTTTATGCTAGACTTGTAAAACCTGAAGGCCCCACAACACTCCCAAGTACAGCCTGAAACATGATTAAAATGTGTTGGGAAATATTTAACAAATTAAAAGCAAATATGAGAAAATACAGATATATTACATTTTAAAACTAAGTCATTATGCAATCCAGAGGGATACTTATATATGGTTTATTGGTCTCTTTTTCTATTTGAGTTGCACACCACAGCTCGATGCCACTTCTTACATGAGATTTATTATTGATGTGCTACAGCCTGTTAATGTCTCCATTTATCTCTCTGTTGTTCTTTGAGAGCATACACAATTTTGATTATTTTGGAGAAAGTTTTATCCCATTATACATAGTCATATATTGTCTTGAAGGTTTTTGGTGTCATAAAGATGTAGGGTTTTGTTTAAAGGGGAGTCTTGGAGTCATTGAAAGAGTTGTTCACCCTAGACTTGTCTTACTCCTACTTAAGTCTAAGCCTAGCTCACTCTTCTTCTGTAGTGTCTATTTAAGATACAGATACATATTTATGTACACATATATAGATATGAGTATAGATATAAACATATGGGTCTACCAGCTATCTATCCGACTAGACATCATTGTCTAAACAAGGGAAATTTTGATTCAGTTATTTTTTTTTCTCCTTGATGAATTGTTAGGCTAAACCTTTTCATGTGGTTATGAATCTCATTTAAGAGACTGGAGTATCCTGGAGCTTGATTCAGTCAGCACATTACCACCCACTGGAAGACCTCATTCATTCTTAGTTGCTAATCCTATTTGGACTCTGTTTAGGACATCCTCTCTGTCTCTATCAGGTTTGCCAGGACAATGGCAAACATCCCTTGATGAGCATATGCCTCCCTTATGCCTCATTTGATATTGATAACCAGAAGACTGTTGACCAAAGTTATCTCTATTGAGGAATTGATCATGGTACTCTCTATGGCTTTTATGTATTCATGGGAGGTACCTTGTTGGAGGAGGGTTTTTCAAGCTATATTTTACTTTACCAAATCAGATGCTTTTTTTGTAGTCAGCAAGCATTTTTGGTTTCTCTGAAACCTTCTGTCAAATGTGTAATAGTAAAGGTGTGGTTTTCTGTTAATTATTGTCATTGAATGCTTGTATACTTCTCATTTTAACAACAACAACAAAAAAAACATCCATGGTATATATTTAGCTTTTTAGAAGTAAGAATATAACAATATGGTTTGATATTTAAAGATATACCCTTAGTTGTCTTTGGGGGGTGTAATAATTTCATTTTAATTCAATTTAACAAACATTATTAAGGATCTACTATCTATCTGGCACCAGGGATATAAAGCTAATGAACAAAAAAAATTGTCCTTGCTTCCAGGGAGCTTACATTATACTGTGAGTAAACAATAACATGTGTACGATTAGTGAGTTGCCTGCTAGGAGAGAATTATAGTTACTACATGGACAGCATAGGCTAATGTCTATAGGTAGCATTTCTTTAGACATGAAGGTAAGAATCAAGCACATTGATCACGTTGAATCGTAAGCATCTGAAGGCAGAAATCATATTTTAAATTTTGGTTGTAACTATCCAGTATTCCAATTCAGTTTATTTTGGACTATTTATTAAATGCATACTATATGCTAGGAATAGAAAAGATGAAAATGACAGCCATCTCAGACCTCAAGGAGCTTATACTTCTACTAAGCATTGAGCAAATGGTGAGTTAAAAGTTAGTCTTCAAAGTATAGTTGAATGTATGAGTTCCCTGCACTGAATGATCACGTTCCCCCTAGCCCAGGCAATTTGAATGTTACATTTTGGCATGGCCTATTTAAACCCTCACATGGAATTCTCTAAATATTTGTTTCTTCTGCTTGCTTCTCTGAATCATGTCCTTGAGCTGATTTTTGTCCTGTTTAAAATATGCCATGTTTCAAATGCCATGAAGTTGAAGGTTTATTGCCCACATTAGTAGTTCTATGCCCCATTGCTATGTGGTCTTGCAGATTCTTATAGTTTTACATGCTCCAGAAGAATAGAGTAAATCTAGAGAACAGAACCACATGTCCTTATATAGTGATAATTCTATCTTTGTCTCTATCTCTGTCTCATATATGTCTATCTCTGTCAGTATATCTATCTAATAACTATTTTAAAAAGGAAAAATCTTAGCAACATAAAAATAGTAAGATACAATGGAAAGAACATTGAATTTGAAATCAAAGGACAGGTATTTACTATTTGTGTGACCTTGGGCAAGTCATTTTGCCCCTGCACACCTCAGATTTATCTATAAAATGAAGGCATATTGTACTAGATTACCTACACTGTCACTTCTAGCTGTAAATGAATGATTCCACCATTTTAAAAAATGACTGAAATGTTTTCCTGATTTTTTTTCTCTTAATGGGAGAGTGGTTAGGTCAAACACAATTTCCTTCCATTTATAGGGAACATTCAATAAAGTTTTGTTTTCTTGATCTTTCATCCCTTTGTTGATGACTGACAAGGATTGCGGTGTTGCTGATTGTTACTCTTCTGTGGAATGAGAATGGAAACCCAAACTAATTTCATATGAGCCACTAACCAACTCTCAGTTGGTAAGACTTTTAATCATTTCATCCATGGGCCAAATTTGAACCAGTGACCCTAGATGTAAAAGCTTCCATTTCTCATTATTGATTCCCCGGGGCAAAGAAATTCAAGGCTCAAGGTTCTGAAAATGAAAACTATATAGCTCTGTTGTAATAGTTGTTATTTGAAAATGGTAGCTCATCTCACAATGGGCATTATACAGTTTATATACATTTGAAAAATGTGGGTTTTTTTTTTTGCTGTCTACAAGTAGAATTTGACCTATTTTACTTCCTCTCACACTGACTGCTTTTATTGTGACTTTTAAAGCTCTTACTCATTTGTCCAACACATTTCTGAAGCCCTTCTTTATGCCAGGCTATGTGCTAAAGGGGATATAAAGAGGGGTCTCTGTCCTCAAGGAGATTGCATTTACTTATTTTCTTCAATACATGTGTACACATGCAGAAAGAATGGGAAAAATAAAAATATTTTTCCTCTATAATGCTTTCCCCAACCTGCTTATCTTTCTGCTCTGAAAAAAAAAATCACATTGTCAGAAGGGTTTTTTTTTTTCTAAGTAGAATGAGTTTTATGCTTGCTAGGGCAGACATGGTTAATTTAAAGGTGCAGCCAGCAGCTTGTTTTGGTGGAAGTGGGAGGACAAGAGATAGTAAGTCCTCACTCTTTTACCCTGGTTAAACTACATCTCAGACTCCTCTCACTTTAAATCTAACCTTCTCCCTACTCCCTTGGGTGGGTCAACAGACAGAGCTGTGACTTCCAGATTGACTTTTAATCTACCTGCTTTTGCTTTCTTGGCAGACCCACACTTTCTCCTTGAATTTTCTATCTTTTTTTTTTCATTCATGTGTGCACTCTCTTCAGCAATGCAGAGTTTGACAATAATAATAATGACAACATTTGTGTATAGTACTTTAAAATTTACAGGGTTAAATAAATAACATATTTACGTTTACAGGGTGTTTTACATATGTTATCTTATTTGATGGTCAAGATTTGTAGTAGGCTAAAAATTCCAGTACCCTGAAGTCAATCTGGTGACAAATGTTTCCAAACTTAGCTGTTACTCTGGGAGGCACAATTCTTTGCCAGGCTTAACCTCCTTAAGCCTTTCCAGTTTGGTAGTATCTGTGGGAGCTTGTGCAGCTGTGCTCCAAGAACCCATGAGTCTACTTCATTAGAACAATGGAAAACTACATGAATTGGTCATGGTCATCTTCTGTTTATGACTTTGTTTCGAGAAAAAAGATCCAACCCTTTGAGGGTAATACCTGTAATAGCCTGGCCCCTCAAAGATCCCTGAACTAAAATTGGACAGAAAATAAAATTCTAAATGTATAACATCAACATTAAATTGCTTCTTCAATCATTTCAGGGACTGTTTCATTACTGCCTTTGCATCTCTAATGCCCAGCACATACCACAGTAGGCACTTAATAAGTGCTTGTTGATGAATTAATTGATCTCCATTTTCTACCTCCCTCACAAACAAGCTTAAATCAGTCTTTCACTCTAAATAATAGGGAATTGCTAAATATAAGAAGGAATGTTGGTAGATTTAAGTTCTAATTATCTTTCCCATTGATTGCCATATAACACTGGATAGCTATGGGCCAGAATCCAGATGCTTGAATAATTTCCACTTTTCATTCCATACCATATTTAGAAGGAATAAAAAACCAGGGGAAAGGGGGAAATTGGTTGAACAAATGTGGCATTGTCAGTGTACCAGAAGTTTAAATGAGAGAAAATAAGAGAATGTATTAGACAAAATGATGGAAAAAGGCAAAATTTATCTTTAGTATTCTTCTCCTTGTTTAGTCCCTTTCTAATGTTCCTCTTCCATTAGCCCCTTATATTACCATGAAATTTGAAAGTACAATGGGGAAAATGCAAATAGTTGGGGGATGGGGAGGTTGAGAATAGAGCAAAGAAAAGGAGGCAGCAGAGGTCATCTCTTGGTGTCCAAGGTGGGATTATTGGCAGCACTCCTGTATGCTGATTCAGTGGCCTTCTTGGAAGTAAAACTTTAGAGAACGTGAAGGGTTTATCTACCAGATATTAATAATAGCAATTATGATAATTTTCTTTACAAATCTGTATCACCAAAACATAAGGAATCATAAAATTTTGGCCAGTACATTCTCTGGACTTAATCTTCCAATATCCACTTGACAATCCCCAGATTGAGGCCACAACATCATCTCCTCTTAGAGCCCTTGGGCAATTTTAAAGGTTTGGATATATGTTCCTAAACCTATAGCTCTCGAGGGCCCATAAGTCTGTTTTCTGTACACACACACACACACACACACACACACACACACACACACACATACACACCTGGTATTGATCAGTTTTTATGAATTAGACTTAATCAGTTTTCAGAAATGATTACTGCATAAATCCTGTGGTTTGTACCAGACATGCCTCCAGAAGTCTGTGGCACACTTTCCTACCAGTATATACAGAGTCAAAGAAAATAGACCTAAACTTAGAGACCATGTAGCAAAGGCAGATACCTCACAGTTCCTAGAAATCTTTTTGCTGGTGTCCTCAAGATTTATGGTACACCTTGTTTTTTTTTTTCCTTTTAATTGTTTTCTTTTTGGTGAGACCTTTTGTAGAACCTTAAGTCTTCCTTTACTAATCTCGTCCAGTCTCTCCTTATATCAAACACCATCGTCAACTTTTCTGGCGATGCTGCTAGGGTGCTTATGGGTCTCCACAATTCTCTGGACCCTTGAAAGCTCATGAGATCCTCCTCCCAGAAAAGGTGAAAAGAGAGTGGAGAGAGGAAGCCAAAATCTAAGTGATTTCTTCATCCCCTACCCCACATAATTCCTTCTTGAGACCTTGGATATTTGAATTCCCAATTCTAAACTACCTTTTTGGTTTTATAAAATACCCTTTGGGTACGGTTAAGTATTTCAAGTAATCCAAACACAAAATTTCTGTTTATATGTTTCCATTGAACTGAAAAGTCCAGGCTTTGTTCCCATCTAGTTCACGCCTAATCCCTTTGATTGATTGATTCAAATGAAATGTGTCCTCACCTGACAAAGATTTGGGGAAGTAACATCTTGTCAGTTCCTTTAACCTATGTGAAAATCATGTACAGGAAGAGAATTCAATAGGGTTTAAAATGAAACCCTGTAAAAAGGTAGGAAACAAATGAAACAACGTTTTTGAAATCCTAAAATATTGCTAGAAATGCAGGTGTGGTTATACAAAGTATATCAGAAAGGGGGTGGGGACTGGGAATTCAGAACAAAGAGAATGACAATGGAAGAAAAAAGGCATTCATGAGAATTCTAAATTAGTAAGATTTTTTAATAATTCTTTTTTGTCTTACTTTCAATCAGAAAAAAAAATAACAAGAGTCTGGTAGGAACTGGGGAATTGTTAGAGGCTATAGTTGGAGAGGCCAAGTGCTAGTGGTAAACAAAGACTTTCAAAAGAACTTCTGGGGGCAAATGATTAAGTGAAGCAATAACCTTTCCCATTTGAGCTCTAGTTCCTTGGCCAAACCACCTTTGGTTTGATTCCAAGTTGGGGAAAGGGGAAACACTTATGAGCCTGAAACGTATAGACCTGGGAGATTGGCAGGCAGGACTCATTGGGGGTATCTAGAGTCAGTGTCTAAAAGATTGTATTCCATTATTTAAGTGATCAGAAATTAATTGGAAAGATTTATGAAGAATTCAAGCTGCATGTTTGGAATACAATCAGGAATTTTTTTTGGTTCTTTTTCCTTGTTAAAAAATGGAAACTTAAAAAGGATATGTTTGATGTATCTTTAATAGCCATACAATTTAGTTCTATGACAATAGTATTAAAGTATCATACTTGTCTTACCAAAAGATATTTGATATACTTAAAAAAATTATTAATGTGCCAATAGTAAAACATATAGACAACCACATTTTAATGTTTCAAAGAATGGTTTAAAACATAATCTTCATTATATTGCTTTCTAGTTGGTCTCTCTGCCTTCAGTGTCTTCCCTCTCTAATCCATCTTCCACCCACCTGCCAAGTTCAGGTCTGACCACATCACTTCTGTGCCCAAGAAGCTTCAGTGCAACCTATGCCCCTACACTAACTTATGTTGGCATCTAAAATCCTCCATGCTCTGGTTTCATCTGATCACTCCAGACTGATTTCCTCTAACTTCTCCTCATACCCTCTACAGGAGAGGGGAACCTGTGGCTTCAAAGCCCTAGAACCAACATTATAGCCAATGGTATGCTTCATCATCTTCATGCAAGACATCACTTCTCTTACCCACGTGCCTTTGTAGAGGCTGTAACTCTTTGCCCTCAAGCCTGGAATAGTTTCCTCCTTTCCTCTACTTCTTAGAGCTAGGTAGAGCATGGATAAAGCACCTGGAGACTGGAAGAAAGGAATTCAAATCTAGTCTGAGATATTTATTACCCATGTGACCCTGGGCAAGTCACTTACCTGAGTTGTGTGTTTTTTTTTTTGCCTCAGCTTCCTCATCTGTGAAATGGGAATAATAATAGCATCTACCTCCTAGGATTGTTGGGAGGTTCAAAGGCTAAAATGACAAAGTTACTAAGCACTTAGTTTGCATATGGTACAATATGGCATATTCTACAAACGTAAGCTGTAATAATAGTTACATTCAAGGCTTGATCTAATTGCCATTTGACTACAAGAGGCTTTTCTTAATTCACCCATTTGTTAGTACTCCCAACTTCCCAAATAATGTATATGTGTATACACACATATATATGCACATATACACACATATTTTTTTGTGTGTGTACATGTATGTGTGTTTCATATTTACTTTTCTCTATAGTTCTTATTTCTTCCCAAAACCGTGTATGGTCCTTGAAGGTGGAAATTGTTTCATATTTTCTTGATGTTTTCTCTAGTCCACAGGGCCTGGTACTTGGTAGCAAGCAGCTTGTTCATTGTACTTATCACAAATGAAGCAACAGCAAAAAAAAAAAAAAAGGATGGAGTCAATTTGGGTTTTGTTGTTGTTGGGATTATTTGTTTTGTTTTGGAGAAAGAAAATGGTCTTGTAAATATAGATCTAATCTTTTAGTCAGAACACTTTACTAGCTCTGTGAATATGAACAAGCCACTTAAATTCTCCGAGCCTCAGTTCTGTCGTCTCTCAAATGGGGCAAGTGATACCTTAATGGTTGTTGTGAGACTCCAGTGTGATGATGTAACACATTTTTCAAATATGAAACTCTGCACATGTGTTGATTATGAATAGAATGACCTGGAGATGTTATGACAGTAGAATTCATGCAGTAACATGGAATTAAACAGCCCCAATTAGTGAAACATTATTTACTGAATGAAAATGGATTGCACTAATAAAATTGTGAGAACAACTATTTCTAAGGAGAGGGAAAACAGTAAGTAAAAGGACTCTTCAGGGTAACAATATATAGGGCAGAGGGCTCTTAGTTAACTTGGTGAAGTGAAGCTTTGAGAAATCCTATGACTCTTCTGAGGCAAATAAAGAAAACACCAGTAGGTTTAGGAAATAGCTGACTTAGGGTTACCTACCTAAGGTTATATAAGTATTCTTGGGTTGGTGTGATTATCCTTAGAACTCTGGATTGCCTAGTTTAGAGAGTGTAGAAACAAGATGTATATGTATGTCTATATCTATATCTCTCTAGATATTTTTATCTAGAGACATATAGAGATATAGATATGTGTGTGCACACACACATACACATATATATCTTACATAAAATGCAAAAATTAAATTGTATGACTAGCTGTCCCTCTGATCTTCTTGCTAACCAACCACCTACCCCCAACCTTGCTCCGCTCTTAGTGCCTCCCTGCCCCTCAAATATCTTGTACTGTGTGTGTGTGTGTATGTGTACATGTGCGTGTATGTGTATGTTTAGGTATAATTACATGCCCACGTATCCTCCCCAATTGAATGTGAGTTCATGGATAGCAGAGGGTGTTCCATTTATGTCTTTGTAACCCCAGCACCAAGCACAGTAACAAGCACATATAGTAGCTACTTAATAAAAACTTAAAAATTAATTTTAAAAATAATTAAATTAATTAGAAATTATTTGAGATTTAGAGTTTGGGAGAAATTATCAGAAAAGCAATTTCGAAAGGGATTTTAATTCAGAAATAGATTTGTCAATTCGGGAACCCATATGTTCTCCATGAGTTGTAACAGCACTGATAACTTTCTTCTATGAGAGTCATTGTGGGGTACTGAATAGGAACTGGATCGGGATTTGAAAGTACTGGGCCCTGGAAGAACGTGTTCAATCTCAGGTAAATTGGTAAAACTCTATGTTCTTTCTTTATGTGTTTTAAAAAATTCAATAAATATTTAGAGTTGGAATACATCAATAAATAGAAAATCAAGAAATATTAACAACACACTGAGGTACTGTTCTAGGCACTTGGTTACCGAGACAAAAAAGAAAACCTATCTTTCCTTCAAAGAGCTTGCATTATGCCAGCTGGAGTGACTTGTGTATAGTCAAGAATACACTAAATAAATATCTTTTTTGCAGGAGAATTAGCAAAGGTCTCTTGTAGAAGGTCATACTTGAATTTAGCTTTGAAAAAAAAAAAACAAGTATTCTAAAAGGTGGAGACAAGGGCACAAAGAGGAGATAGAGTCCTGTGAGAGAAACAATAAGAAGGCCAGTCTGGAAGGACCATAATATCAAGGAATGGGGGCAATCTATTGGAGCACCTGAATAGCATGGTGGATAGAGTGCTGGGCCTAGAGTAAGGAATACTCCTCTTCCTGAGTTCAAATGACCGCAGACACTTACTAGCAGTGTCTGGACAAGTCATTTAACTCTGCCTCAGTTTCTTCATCTGTAAAATAAACTGGAGAAGGAAATAGCAAACCATTCTAGTATCTTTGCCAAGAAAATCCCAAAAGGAATCATGAAGGGTCAGATGCAACTAAAAAATGACTAAACAGCTACAGAATGGTTTATTGGAGCTGGACTACATAGGGCTTTAAGTGTCAAAGACAATTTTTTTTAAGAGATAGGGAGCCACCAGAGTTTATTGACAATTGAAATGATATGGTCAGATCTATGCCCAATGTTTAACAAAATCATTTTGGGAACTTATAGAGAATTGATCAGAGAGGGGAAACACTTGAGGCAGAGAGGCCAATTAGGAGATTATAACAGTAGTCAAGGCAAGAGGTAGAGGCCAAGTGGTGGTGACCAAGTAAGAGGGAATATGACAAACGTGTGATGTGTTTTGTTGATAAGACAAACCAAAAAACAAGATTTGGCCACTGGTTATATATGGGGAGTAGAGGATGTAGGGAAGTCAGGAATTGAAGATGACCCTAACATTTCAAATATAGGTAATGGGGGAAATGATGATGTCAAAACAATAGGGAAAGTCAGATTAATGTTTATGGAGGGAAGATGGTAAATTCTCTTTTGGATAAAGTGATTTATTCCAACTCTAAATCTTATAAATTTTCCTTGCTTTTTGAAGAAAATTAAGATCTGAGCCTTCTTTCTGCTTGCCTGATCTTTCACTTATTCTTTCACTTTTTCTCAAGTGATTCTTTCACTTATTCTCAAAAATAAATAGCTTCTTCAGAACCAATACAGAAAGTAATATCTAAATTCTTACCAGGGGGTAAAGGTATAAATGGTTGCAGGTTGTTGGCCAAAACTCCCATTGCAGGACAGACATTCTAAATTATAGCAGTTTTAATATTCTTTGGCTTAGAGATAGAAGAAAACAGTAATCTTGCCTATTTGCCCTTCAACAGAAAGCAAGCTGAAGTGCTAAACACTTCACTTTCAATCTCATTTTCCATTTTTATTTATATCCTATCAATTTCTGTGCTCATTTGACCATATCTTGATGCCTTCAGAAATGTTAATGTTGGACCTTGTGTCTTGCTGTGCAGTTATAAACACAAAGCCTGCAAAGTCTTGGGATTCAAATGCATATCTATTATTTGTTTTCCTTCCCCCCCCCACCCCATAGTCCCCAGTTGCTCTATTTCTCCTGCCAAAAGGTGACCTTTTCCATCACTTCATTTAAGTTAGTGCATGTCTGCAAATGGTGAAAAATTCCATATGTCACCTCACCTTCAAGTGAATTCAAGTACTTTATACTCATGGTCAGTTTTGTTTTTTTAATGTAGTCAATTGTCCTTAGACTGAACCAGAAGGTGCAGCTGACCTTACAATATGATTGAGAAATTAGTCTTAATCAAATAAAACTGATGTCAACCCAGGAACATCACTCAGGATGAGCAAAAAGCATGCTTGCTGCTTGTTTTCAGGGTAAGGCTTAATAGAACAATACCGAGAAAGTGACCTGTATTCTTTCCTAGTCCCTTTTTCATTGTATCATTGCTCCTAGAAGCACTGAGTTACTTAGAACAAGTGACCTCTCCTAAACACATTTAATTATGAGTACTGCATGAAAAGAAGATCCAACTGCTCTGATCTCCCCCTCCTCCCAAGGCACCAAGAATCACAGAATCCATGATTCTGAGAACTGAAATAGATCTCAGAGGCCCAGTCTGTACTGAATAAGAATCTCCTCATTGCTGTCAAACTATATATATTCTCTTCTGTTGCTCAGCCTAATACATTATTTATGGATAGAATTCCATGACATTAAAATATATTTTGATAACTATTTCATTATTATTACTTTCCTTTATTATACTGCATATTATATTCCATACATTTGAAAACATTATTCTGATAAGGGATCCATAGGCTTCATCAGACTGCCAAAAGTTTCTGTAACATAAAAAAGGTTAAGAATTCCAAACCAAATTTTTTTTTTCACATAAGTCCCTCTCTTCTGGGCATACCTGGACACTTGTGAAGGCTATACCAATAGGACATAAGTGCTGGCATGGCAATTCCTATCAGTGTGGAAAGGTTTTAAGGAGCATGGGCCTAATAATGGACTCTTATCTGAGGACTGATGTAGTTAAGAGATGCTATTAACCAAAATGTTGGCTAACAACTGATGATTTTTTTCCAGTTTTGTCAACTAATGAAGAGTATGAAATTATGGAGAGGTTGTGCTCCTTGAAGATGTACCCATACCAATGAAATTATGGATGTGAAGTAAACTTAGATATTTATCTTTATAGATAGATATTTATAAATATACATATCTATGTCAATATCTATAGCTATCTGTATCTAGCTATATAACGATAAGTATATACATAAAGCAATTGTGATTTAATCATTCTTGGGAACTTAGAGTACAGATGCCTCCAGCAATGCAGACCATAGCCCATCTTTGAATTAGTATATAGGTCTTGGTGAATTTCTTTTTTTTTTCCACATGCTTTAGTAACTTCTGATTTACATCCTTCATTTCTGCCAAATTTTGAGTTACAAATTTTCTCCTCGTTTTTCCCCTACCCACCGCCCCAAAATAGCAGTCCCACAGGATATCTCCTCCTCCAATCTGCTGTCTCCCATATTTTCTCCCATAACCCTTTCTTCTTTTCCAGTGAATCTCTATGCCCCAGTGCCTGTATATCTTATCTCCCAATTACATGTAAAATAGTATTAATAAGAGTATATATATATGTATATTTTAATATTTGATTTTAAAACTTTGAATTCCCAATTCATTCCCTTCCTCCCTTGTCACCCAACCTTACTGGGAAGATAAGCAGTTCAGTATGGGTTGTACCTGTGTGGCTAATGCAAAACAATAACATAGTAGATATATTGTATAAGACTGACTATATTTCCTTCCCTCCTATCCCACCTCCCACTTGTTCTATTCTCTACTTTGATCCTGTCCCTTTTCAAAAGTGGGTGCTTCCAACTTCCCTCCCTTCCATCATCCCCCCTATCATCCCCTCCCCCCCACTCTCCTGGAGGGTGAGATACCCTATTTCGTGTGTATTTCATTCCATCCTAAAGCCAAATTCAATGGGAATAAGGTTGACCCCTTCCCTTTTGCCTTCCTATTCTTCCCCTCCATTGTAACCATTTTCCATTGCCTCTTCTATATGAAATAGTTTGCCCCATTCTGTCTTTCCCCATTTCCTCTCATGTTCTTCTCTCACCTCTTAATTTCACCATTTAAGTATCATCCCTTCCTGTTAAATTGGTCCTGTGCCCTCTATCTATGTATACCTGTAAACATATATACACACATCCACATAGGTATTCATATGCCCATATACCCTCGTACACACACACACACATATTTCTATTCCCTTCACCTACTGAGAAAAGTATCATACGTTACAATTATTGTTTTTCCATGTAGGAATGTTAATAGTTTAACTCTGATAAGTTCCTTATGATTTCTTTTCCCTGTTTACCTTCTCATGCTTCTTGTATATGAATGTCAAATTTTCTATTCAACTCTTTTTTTTTTCCACAAGAATGCTTGAAAGTCCTCTATTCCACTGAATGACCATATTTTCCCCTGAAACCTGATACTCAGTTTTGCTGAGTAGGTGACTCTTGGTTTTAATCCAGCTCCTTTGACCTCTGGAATATCATATTCCAAGCCCTTCAATCCCTCAGTGTAGAAGCTGCCAGATCCTGGGTTATCCTGATTGTGTTTCCACAATATTCAAATTGTTTCTTCCTGGCTGCTTGTAATATTCTCTCCTTAATCTGGGAATTCCAGAACCTGGCTATAATATTCCTAGGAGTTTTCTTTTGGGGATCTTTTTCAGGAGGTGATTGGTGGATTCTTTCAACCTCTATTTTGCCCTCTGTTTCTATAACATCAGGGCAGTTTTCTTTGAGAATTTCCTGGAGGATGATTTCTAGGTTATTACTTTGATCATGGCTTTCAGGTAGTAATATAATTTTTAAATTATCACTCCTGGATCTATTTTCCAGGTCAGTGGTTTTTCCCACAAGATATTTCACATTGCCTTCTATTCTTTCATTTGTTTGGCTCTGTTTAACAGCATCTTGATTTCTCATAAAGTCATTAGCTTCCATTTTCTCCAATCTAATTCTGAAGCAATGATTCTCCTCATTGAGTTTTGAGATTCTTTTTTTCCATCTGGCAAATTAGGCTTTTTAAGGCATTCTTCTCCTCATTGCCTTTTTGAGACTCTTTTGCCATTTCAGTTAGTCTATTTTTTAAGGTGTGATTTTCCTCAGGCTGTTGACTCTCATTTCATAACTTTTTTGCATCGTTCTCATTTCTCCTCCCAATTTTTCCTCTACTTCTCTTATCTGCTTCTTAAGGTCTGCTATGGCCTGTAAACAGCTTGTATTTTCCTTTGAAGCTTTTGGTGCAGTTCTGACTTCACTGTCTTCCTCCTGTTACATGCTTTGCTCCTTTTTGTCCCCAAAATAGGAGTCTAATGTTGGAATCTTCTGTCTGCTTTGTTTCCTTTGCCTGGTCATGTTGCCCCTCAGTCACTTGACCCCTGGGCTTTTTGCCACAGTAGGACTCTGCCACCAGACAGGGCAGCTTTCGTCCCAAACGCTGGGGTTTTCTCAGCTGCTGGAGGTATTAGATGGATTCTCTCTCTGACACCCCAGGACCTCCACCCTATACTGCAATCCAGATCCAAGAAGGTTAAAGTAAGAGCTATTTCCCCTCAGACTGGTGCTTGGTCTCCCTACACTGTGCAGGCCAGGAGCTGAAGCTGCCACATAGTGCTGGCTGGCTGTGCTGGCTTCTCAGAGTCTTCTAGCCCCGGGGCAAAAGCCATGCACTCCCACTTATTGGGTCCCAAAGACCAGACTGCACTGATCTCTCACTTTGTCCTTTGCATCTATGTGTTGATAAATCTGGAAATAGCCACAACTGCTGCTGATCTGGAGTCCCTCCCACTGCAGCTGGTCAGGCCCACCCTGGGGCTAAAGCTTTGGTGTGGGGCTGGGCTCAGCTCCCAGAATACTGCGCTGGCTGATTCCTGCCAGCCTGCTGGGCTGTCCTCAATGAGAGGTTAGCTTTTCTGTGCCATTTTGTGGGTTCTGCAGCTCCAAAGTTTGTTTAGAGTCCCCTTTTTACATGGACTGGGGAAGTTGGAAGCCAGAGCAGCGGGGAGGTCCTACTTCTACTCAGCCATCTTGACCTTGGTGAATTTAGAGAAGCAAATAGAAGTTGACTGAGTTTCCTGGAGTACCATAGCTAGTAAATGTGGAAGGCAAATTTTGAACCCAGTCTTCAGTGAATCCTTGTTGAGGAACTAAATGTGATTGCATTTGTATTTTTGTTTATGTTCACTTTTTTTTTGGCTAATTGGTAATTTTTTTTTTTTAATAATGAACTTAGAAACTGCTTCCAAGACTCCCAAAGGACAAATGCCTCAATTGCCCAACAATTCACCTTCACCCTTGCTACTCATGATCACTTTAGGATACAGTGCTCAGTTTTTCCCAAGTGTTTTTTTTTCTTTTTTCTCCAGAAGTTACAGAAGAGTCATGAACATCTTTCTATTCCTCAACTTACAACGTTCTGTCTCTCAATTCCAGCATTTTCTCTGGCTGCCCACCATGCCTGGAATGCTTTCCTTCCTCATCCCTACCTCCTGCCTTCCTTGGCTTCCCTCTGGTCTTAGCTAAAGTCCCATCTTCTGCAAGAAACCTTTCCTAAACCTCCTTAACTTTAGTGTCTTCCTTCTAAGATCATCCCCAATTTGTCCTGTGTACATATTTGTTTACCTCTTGTCTCCCCAATTACAATGTAAACTCCTTAAGAGTGAGGACTATTTTTTGTTGTTCTTTGTATCCCCACATCTTAGAGCAGTTCCCAGCATATAGTAGTCAATTAACAAATGCTGGTTGACTAACTGACATCTTGGACTTGGTTGTGTAGTTTCTGATTAGAATCGAGG
This sequence comes from Petaurus breviceps papuanus, assembly GCF_028583685.1. NCBI lineage: Eukaryota > Metazoa > Chordata > Mammalia > Diprotodontia > Petauridae > Petaurus > Petaurus breviceps. The sequence continues at coordinate 14,175,929 of NW_027186540.1, forward strand.
CAAGGTTTAACAATATTGTGCCATCCGATTCTAAGTGTACAATGGCTTCCTTTTGCCTAGGGAATAAATTTCAAGTCTCTTAGTCTGACATCTAAGGCTTTTCACTCTTAATTTCTAATCTAATTTATTTACTAGTCTTTTCCTCTTTGAATATTCCCCTTCAATCAATGTACTGTACTTATTGTACCCAAGACATGCTGCATACATTCTAATCTCCACATATTCCCTCATGCTTCCACCACTGTCTAGCTGAATAGCTGTATTATAATTTGAGAAGGAGGGAGGGAATGCTAACAACTAGAAGGGAGAATAAAAGCTCCCTATCAGAGGTAACATCTGAGTTGAGCTTTAAGGAACCTACAGATGTTAAGAGATGGAGACAGAGAGGGAGTGCATTCTAGGATTTGGGGAAGAGTTTATCCAAAGGTATAGAAATGAGAGATTGATTGTCAGGTTCAAACAATAAATAGTTCAATTTAAATCTACTAATGGGTGAGTTCAGATTCTGCCAAAAGGAAGGATAGAGTCCAGGGTCTGCCTGCACCTAGAGATGGTGGTGAATTTGTCGCAGTCACGTTGTTTAGAGAAATAGAGAAGCAGGAAGACAAGCATTTCAGCCCACTACAGACTTTGACTAGTATGCTTTCCACGTGGTAGACTCTTTGTGTTTGCTCCTCAGAGTTCCTATGTCCATGCTACAAAATGCTTTGTACATTCTGTAACAGAGAATTTTATTTGATTTTTAAAAGTCACATAAATGAACATTGGAAGACATCAGATACAGTAACAATATCTGTATCATTGCAAGTTGCTACATAGAGACTAGTCTATCATCTGGAAGACTTGTGCAATGTAAGGGCTAAAATTATGTTTTATTTTTAATTATTATAATTTTAATTTAATTATTATAAACTTAATAAAACAATCAAATGAGTATATGATATACGGACTAATCACATGCATAAGCTTCTTGCGTTCATGGACTTTTTGTGCTTTGTCTCTGAATTTCCAGTGCCCAGGACAGCCCCTTGCATAAATTAAGCATTTAAATGTCTTTTGAATTAGGTTAAATAACCATATAACAACAACAAAAAATTATACTTTTTTTTTAACAAAGTAGAACCAAGTAAATTAACAAACCAAAAACAAGCAAACATAAGATATGTTTGTTTGATATCTCTTTCTGAAACTCCATTACTTTTGGTGTTACTTGAGAATATTTATATGCTACTGCCCTGTAGGTCTAGCATACCAAAAATATATTTCCTTTGTAGAAACAAAACTTGAGGGTCTTTCTTTAATATACTGCCTTTGGGAATGACTGTATGCATGATCATCATCATCTTTGAAAGGCGAATACTGTGCAAGAACATATAGTTTCAGGCTACTCTTTTCTCAGAAAATCATTGCAACAGGGAAAAAGCAAACTGGAAAGAGAGCTTGGTTGTCCTATGAGTGACAGAACATTTATTTGTTTTGTATGCCTTCTGCCTCCCACCTTGTCTTGACTCTGTCGATTCTGTATGGCATGTCATACAAATGAACTGGTTGGGCTAACACTGAGGATTCCTGCCCTTTTGCCTCCCTTTACAGAGAGAGAAAGAGATGGAGAGACAGAGACAGAGAGGAGGAAGGATGGGAGAGAGGGATGAGAGAAGAAATTGTCAATGAGAACCCAGCTTTCACAATTGAGGAAGATGTGGTCTTTTAGAATAAATAGCACACTGGTAGTCAGAATTCTGGGATTTTGTTCCATATTGACTGACATGCTTCACCTCTCCTTTTGGATATTGTGTCATAACTTAATCTATACCTCAGTTTAAAAGGAAAAAGGGGGTGCAAAATAGTACTTGTGTACTTGCTATGGAGATTGTGAAGTGAAATGAATGTTTCTAAAGCAATTTATAATTCTCAGATGAAAGGTAATTTACAAGTACAAAGTCATGTTGCTTCTCTGTATTATTTATAAGAAAAATGATCTTGATATCGGCAGTTCCTGATTAGAGAAGAGAGAATCAACTGGGGTTAAAATGAGAACCAAGAAAAGATCAAAGTGAACTTGAACCATTTATAAGATTACAACATATTTTAACTTTAATACATGATGATTTATTGTTGCCCAGTTATCTGGTTTAGTAAAGATATGAAAAAAAAGAGGACTAAGATTAGTCTGTGTCCTTGAATATTTAAAGTATACCGATATGTGTGGCTATATACATGTATGTATGTTTATATAAATACACACAAATACATACATATTTTCATATACATATATGTATATAAAATATTCCCAAGATATCATATGAAGACTTTCATTATGTTTTTCAGTACTTCTCTAATATTTACTTCCCTGGAAAAATCCCAAAGATTAAGTAAAAGATTTATCTCTTCTCATTAATTAATCACATTATTTCATTAGAGGTAACTTGACATAATGAATAAAGATTCATCCTCGAAGTTTAGAATACCTGGGTTCAAGTTCTACCCCAACAGAAACTTTCTCTGTCTCTAGGCAAATCCTTTAACCTCTAAGTTTTCTGTACAGCTCTCTAAGGATGTGAATTGTAGTACTGTTTTCCTCTTTCAAAGAAATTTCAGGTTCATTCTGTAACCCTTATCCCTTGTCCCTATCAATGTTTTTTTTTCTTTTTAGTGCTCAGTTTATTTATTTGCTGTTTGCTCATTTTTTCAGCATCATTTCTTGGTTTTGGATTTTCATTTCCTTACCACCACCGCCCGTACAGTGAAAAACAGTTGTAATTCTCACAGGTACCCTCTTAGCTTGAGTTAAACTGTTTAGCTTTTGTTAGTTCTATTAATGTTTTAAAAATACTACTAAAGCATGTATGGCCTAGGAGAGAGAATGTGGGCCTTGGGATCACGAAAATTTGAGTCCCACAACTGCTGCTGACACTAGCAGTATAACTCTGGCCAAGTCACTTAATCTGTATTCCTCATGGATCTCTCTAGGATTTATCAGCTAAATCATTAAAGTTTGTATCCGAGTTGGCTGAAGGAGTACCTTATATTATCAAAATCATGATTATTTCCCAGTCCCACAGTACCAACTAGAGTGATAAGAAATTTGTAAAATTTTGGTAATATTAATCAAATTCTGATTGCACAATTAAAATTACTAAGCAGACGTGCATGGTTTATATAGCTCTTGAAGGTCTCTAGAGTATTTTACATATCTTATTTTATTCTCACAACAATCCTGGCAGTAGATGCTATTATCCTTATTTTGCAGGCAAGGAAATTGATATTAAGAAAGACCTTGGTCACACAATTAGTGTCTTAGGTAGGATTTAAATGCATCTTCTTTTGCATCAAGTCCAATAGCTTCTACTATATTACTTAGTTGCTTGCTTAAATCAGAAAGACTCAATTTAAGTCAGTGATTGAGGAAGTTTCATATTTGAATATGAAATTATTAATTTATTTAGAATAATGTCATCTATTACTGAATTCTAGGTTTTGAAGATTATAAATTTTCAAGAAGTAAATCCTTGTAGGATTCATGTGAAAAAGTCCGAGCTTATTGAAGGGTAAGAAAGATAGACTTTTTATCGTCACAAATATTTTGGTATTTCACATATATACATATATATATTTGTTTGTATGCCTTATAAATTCTAATTCAGGAGATATTAATGGATATAGAAGTTCACTGAATATTACAACCTAGACATGCTTTTTTTTTTCAACCTGACCTGTGATTTCACTTAGGAAACTTGATTTACCAATTAGGATGAGTACCTACTCTGCCTCTAATGGAATTAGGTATTGCATGGGGCACTGAGACCTTAAGTGACATGCCCCAAATACATAGCTAGTATGTGACAGAGAGTAATTGAACCAACATATTCCTAACTATGAGCCTGGTTCTCTGTGCCCTATATCACTACTTCTCTTACATATGCAATGACATGCTAATCATTTAGGATCACTTATGGTTCTTAGGATTTTGTTTTATTTGAGGAAATAGTCATTAAACTCTGAAAATAAATAATCTTCCTCTGTTTTTTTTAGCACATTACATATACTTTTTGTAATTTACCATGACACCATTGTGTATAAATTACATAGATACTCATTTTGATTGAACCACCTTAATTTCCTGAGGTAGATATTTTTTGGCCAGATTGTTAAATCCTAAATGATCTTCATACGTTTTTATAGTTGAAGCAATTTACTGTAATTTTGACACCTTAGTATACATAGTTCTTTAATGTCCATGAAATTTAATTTTATTTCACTGCTTATATCTATGCTGAGCATTACAGCTAAGTTCCAGTGTCAAATTGGCACTACCGTGGCTTCAGGTGATTCTGATTGGTTTACTGAAAAGTAATTTAGAACAAGGGCTAATTTCCTTACTCTAATCTCTTCTGCTCATCTTCTCTAATGTAATGCACATTCTACACCTCTCCATGGTGCAGAACTCCCTCTGATGTAAATGAAAGTTTCCCCTGGAGGACTGGTACATAATAGAGACTAGAATCTGTAGCTGCTTGAAAAGGGGAATCCCATCCCACAGTGGATATGTTGTTCTCAGGGTACTTAGTGAGGTTGTTATTAACATTCCAAGTAAACAAAACCTTCAGATCAAATAATGGTAGCTGGAGGGATAAGGGAAATTCATAAAATTGTACAGCAGACTGCAAGAATACTGATGCTGAACATGAGAATTATGACTGAGGCCATCCAAATAGATTCCAATAATAATTTTCAAAATGCATCTAGGAACCTTGAACACACAAATGAATGCCATATTATCCCAGACACAGGTGTTACAGACTACTCAGTAAAGATGGTCCCCAGCCATCAAAGGTAGTTTTCCAAAAGTAAAAAGTTTTCAAGTTGATTGTTGAGCATTCAAAATACATTGTCCCCTAAAAACAATGTCTTAAATGGTCCCAGTCCAACTCACAAAACTAACATAATATCCTCGAAGCTTAGTAACCATTTTACCATTTCAGTTATACCTAATCACCATTTATAGTCCAATTTCTACAGCAAAATGTATTTATGATCTGCAGAGCTGAATGTAAGCTCTCCAGCTCTTTGGTAACAAGATTTGGGATTTCCTGAGGTACTCTGAGAGTAGGAGGTCCCAGCTTCAACAATAGGAGCCCAAAAGTATTCATGAAATGGTACATACGCCTAAACCAACATCCTTAATTATATCTCTACATTTGAATTAAAGAAGTCTGAATTGAGGACCAAAGGGGACTTCGTCACTATGAAGAGACTTCAAAGGAGGGGCTTTGGAGGTTGTATGTTCCACCATCCTTTCTTCTTCCTTTCTCTTCTTTCTTCTTCTATTTTCAGTTCTTAATTCTCTACCTTCCTCTTTCTTCTCCCCTACCCATTGAGAAGGCACAAGATAACAATACTCAAGATAAATAAGAAGTCAGACAAAACATTTCCACATGTCATGTTGCAAAAAGAGAATTAAAAAATTATATTTCTATCTACACTCAGAAATCATCAATCCTGTGTGGAGGTGAATAGCTCTTCTCAGCATCAATCTTTTGGAATTGTCTCTACCACTCATTTCAACCTGTGGTTTGATCTTAAATTCAGAGTTTTTAGGTCGAATACTCAATATAACTTTTTTATATTTTTTAAAACCTCTCATAATTCTTGCTAATGGGATTTTTTGTTTTTTCTTCTTTTTTTTTTTGATAGAGGCAGTATGATATAGTTGAAAGTGTGAAGGGAAGGGAAAATGTATTTATGTAGTGCCTTCTCTGCCCCAGCACTGTGCTAAGGAATTTTTTTTTTTAAATAGACATCTCATTTGATAATTGGAAAAAAGATCTAGACTTGAATTAAGAAGAGACTTGGGTTTCAAACCTACTGCCAATACTTATTATTAGTTATATGACCCTAGACAACTCACCTAATATCTCTATTCTCAGATTATTCACTTATAAAATAGGAATAATAAAAGACATTGTAATAGTAATAGGTAGCATTTCTATAGCACTTTAAGATTTGCCAAACACTTTACATATGTTAACATCCTTATAACTCTGAAAGGTAGGTGCTATTATTATCCCCATTTTACAGATGAGGAAACTGAGGCACAAAGAGATTAAGTGATTTAAGCTGTCACACAGCTAGTAAGTATGTGTAGCAGAATTCAAACTCAGGTCCTCCTGACTCCAAATTCTATACCCTGTATCAACTATATTACCAAGCTGCCTCCCAGGATTATGGTGAAGATTATATGAAAGTATATGCAAAATTCTTTGGAAGCCTTAAAAACTATATGGATATGATTGATATCATTATTTTATCCGATTTTACAAGTTCCTCTCTGATGGAGGAGGGGTAGCTCCAACTCAAAGAGGTCTTTCTGTAAGAAACACTTAGACTTCAGAAACTGGTTATACTAACAGTTGTGCTCTCTCTATGTATGTGTGTGTATATATGTACATATATGCATATACGCACATATGTACATGCCATACACATACACAGATATGTACAAATATACACATACTTTCATCTATAGCTTGGTACTCTAATTGACCTTTGTTTTCATTGGTGTGGTTATACTCTCCACTAATGCAAATTATAGAACTTCAATACCTGATCATCCTTTGTCATTTTTTTTTTTGCCTACCTTTGCATATAACTTCTAAGAGGATTCACCTAATATGTTTGCAGTCCCCAATGTAGCATGTGGATGTCCATCCACAACCAATCTGGTCTTAAGGCTCATTGAGGACAAAAATACATAGTATCATGCCAACTATTATACAGATCTGTGATTTCCTAAATGTGTGGTTACTTCCCCCAGCAGCAAATGGAAAACCCTTATTCATCTTATCCTCTGGGGTATAGAATAGGATTGTGCTGCTGTGAAGGAAGCCAGTAGTTTGGCAAGGTAAGAAGCCCTTTCTTGCTAGGGAGGGGCAATAGGGAAGTAAAGAGATTTCTTGTGGCTTATAAAGCCTGGGGGTGGGGGGGTGAGGCATTCATAAATAGAGAATTTATATATCTATATAGAGAGTTTCATACGGAGAGATAGATATATAAAGAATGTCATCTATAAAGAATTTATATACAGGAACTACTATATATTATTTTAGAAATTTGTATGTAGGAACTTAAGAATACAGACTATATTCCTTCAGTATATTATTCACAGAGTATATGTATATTTACACAAGGTGAGTATTCACATGGAGATCAGAAAAACGGACACAAGGACACTTTCAAGGACTTTCTGAAGAACTTTGGAATCGATTTTGAGACACGGGAGACACTTACATAAGACTGCCCAGCATGGTGTGCCTACATCAAAGAAGATGCTGTGCTCTTTAAGCAAAGCAGAGTTTCAGTAGCTCAGAAGAAATGTGAGATGTGCAATTTTACAGATAGCTGTGTCCACTTCGAATGTTCATATAGACTGTTTGTGCCTGACCATGGTAGAGCCTTCTGAACTTGTACTGGTCCGATCAGCCACAGCTGGACACACTGTACCTTGATAAAATAATGATGTCATTTCGGTTCTCTTCAAGGATGAAGGATGACAACCAACCTTAGGGTGTGAAAGTACATAGTGATTTGCAAACCTAGCTTTTGTTGTTGTTGTTCAGTCAAGTCTGACTGTTCATGACCTTGTGGACTATCTGTGTGGTTCCCTTGGCAAAGATACTGGAAAGGTTTGCTAATTCCTTCTCCAGTTTTATCCAGGCAGGGGTGAAGTGACTTTTGCAGGGTCACACAGCTAATAAGTATCTGATGTGAGATTTGAACTCTAGTTTTTCCTTTAGGCACTGCTCTCTATTGAATCACCTAGCTTTTGCTTTTGCTTAAAAGTGTTCTTTTTGCAGTGGAGATCCTTAAAGATAGTATTGTCACCCTCTGGTTCACTTGGAATCACTGGCCTGGAATTCCCACTCTGTAGAAAGGGTACAGGATTAGAAGTAAGAGGACCTATGACCCTTTTCAAATTTTTTTTTTACCATTTTTATAATCTATCTTACTTTGGAACTTTAACTACACGACATTTATATGCAATCTGTGATTTATCTCCTTTGATGTAAAATTATTCTTTTTCTTTAACCTATTCTAAAACAAAATTTGGAAAACCTACACAGAACCCAAAAACCTTGATGATTTCTATCTCCAAGGACCTTTGACCAATCAGGTTGACATTTTATATGAACTCTGAGCCTCCAAAGAATTGAGAAAAGTAATAAATATCTTCATGTATTCACATTTGCTGCTTATTCCAAAGTATTTAGAAGTGAGACAGCAAAGTATTGATTCTATCTTCTCTATGGGACTGTATTCACAGGGGCAAAAATAGAAATACCTTCAGTGATTATTTGCAGGCCTGCAGCTGACATTTACATTATAGGACAGAATTTTTCATGAGTTCCTTCTCTTTACTGCTGTGCCTCTGCTAACTTGAAAGAGGCCAGCCCCCATGTAGATAAGTATCCACAGTAATTCTGTTGAATCTCAAGATTTTACATAACTAAAGCTGTTAAATCGTGTTATTGATCATTTGCTTCCATGTTTTCCTGTTAAATCTTCATTGCTTACACTTTTTATCTTCACTGTTCGAATAGTAAACATGTATAGTCACCAGCAGTGTGTTAGATGTCATACCTTTCCCAAACCTCCTAATATGCATCCTAATTAGTCCTAAATAGAAGTAATTCATCTAAACTTTTCAGAAAGAACACTTAGAGCCATGTCACATTCATGGAATCACAAAGGGTATTATGAGGGAGGCGGTCCCCTTACATTTACTTAGACAACTGATGACAAATGAAAGGTCACTTTCTGATTTAAGAGGTCACTTCCCTTTCTTGCTTGGAGTACTACCATCCGCCCATTGCCCCTCCCCTAATAGTGATCTGAATAGTCTCTGTGAATGGACCAGCAGGCTTTCTGTGGAGGGCCTCAAGTTACTTTTGGTGTAATACTTGAAAAGAGCAGGTGCAGGTCAGAAGTGAATGGGATCTCAAGGGATCACTGCTGGGAGATCTTTGAATGGAAGTTGCAAGCTAATCTGGGAGGGATTCCAGATAAGGGGAAGGAATGAACACTCTAGGGGTGAAATCACCCACTTTATAGTGGAGGGAGGAAGGATGAACAGGGACATGAACAGGAGTGTGAAACATCCCCAGTGTATTTCTGTATTCATCAACTTCCAGTGAAATTGGAAGGTGGGGTAAGGGTAAAGTGGGAGATGGGATGAAGATGCTCTGAAAAAAGTTTTCTTAAAGTATAATCTAGTCACTTATTAAAGACTTTTCTGGTAATAGTAAAATACATATGACTGCAGTATGTAGACTTTTAATTTCCAACTTGGTCCTATTATTTTGAAATTTATACAACCTCTAAATATTTCTAATTAGACTGATTTGTTTCTTGTTTTATCAAATAATCAACCAAGATATATTTGTATATATTTATAGATAGATATACATACATTTATACATTCACAATACATGCATATATGTGTATATACACGTGTATATATGTATAAATCTATGTATCTATACATAACATATCCAAAAATCTTAGTGTGGTTTTTAGACTTTTAATTCTTAAAACTGCACTAATACTCTTAGGACACCCTGTAATTTAGAGAAGTTAGTAGTAGAAGTAGTAGGCACTAGCCTAGCATTCATGAGTAGAAAGAGATAGTCACAAGACCTGAGTTCTAATTATGACCCTGTCACTATCTGTATGTGTATGGCTCTCTAAGTGAATGTAAATAGTAACTGTTTTTCTTTTGACTAGCAACCCTGAGGGTCTTCCCCTCCCAGTTTGATTTTTTTTTGGGGGGGGGAGATTCAAGGGGCTATCCCTTGATTGACTTCTTAAAGAAATCACCTATCCACTGAATGGGCATTGGCTCACTCAAAGTCAGAACTTGAAAAGACCATAGCCAAGGGCCAAGGTCTCACACTACATCCTGGGCCATCTGCAGTCATCGGATCTATGTCTTGCCTTTGGATCTGGATGGCTCTGGAGGAGAAAGTGAGGCTGATGACTTTGCATAGCCCTCTCCCACTTAAAATAAAGTCAGTTGCAAGTCTTGTCATCATCTCTCTGATGTCGTGGTCCTCTTCAAGAATGAAGGACAAACCACAACCACACACCCTATGAGTCAGGTAATAAACATTTGTGGACTATCTACTATGTGTTAGGCAGTGTAGCAAGTTTTGGGGACAAAAAAAAACACTCTCTACTGTCAATGAGTTTACTTTAACTTCTCTGGGTCTCAATTTCTTCATCTGTAAAATTAGTGTCTTAAGGCTACATACTCCACAAAATCTCTTCTAATAATCTATGATCCTATCAGCAATTATTTTTAGTTTTAAATTTAGATAAATATACCTCATATATATATATATATACACACAATTTAGACATGTGCATGTTTAAAAATATGTATATATTTATAGTTTATGAACATCTACTTATTTATATATGTTTGTCTATATTTATATACGTATATACACATCCTTGTATGGATAGGGATTGGACTTGTGATTCATAGACATAGGAAATTCCCATCTGAGGCAATTCCTTCTACTGATACAGGGTGACCACTTCTCTGCAACTTAGAGACTTAGTTGCCTGGTTCAGTGGTGTTAAACTCGAGAAGAAGAGGGGTCATTATACAGTACATAAGGATCCCTGGGGGCTGCATATTGACTTGGAGGACCACATACAAACATTATCTATGTTCTATTGTATTTGTATTTATTAAATATTTCTGAGTTACATTTTGATCTAATTTGGGGAAAATCATGGGAAGTTTTTGATATGTCTGGTCTAGACCACTAGGAGGTTGTGACAACTCAGTTACCCAGCCAATATGTGGTAGAAGCTCTGATGCTGGTTCTCGAATATGCTACACACACACACACACACACACACACACACACACACACACCTTCCATATATTTATCTTCTCCATTGTTTATGGACTAATCAAATCTCTCCATATGTGTATATGTACATATGGTTCATTGCCCATCCACCTACATGTATTCTTCAGCTTCTGGATTTTTCCTTTGTATGTTGGAAGGATACTCTTGTTCGAGTATACATAGAATGTAATAAACAAGATTTTTATTTTTTATTACTATTAATAATAAATATAAATAATAATATTTATTAAATATTATTATTATTTATTATTTAATCTCAAACCAGTGAGCACATTTTCATGCCCAGAAAAGAGAATGTGGCATCTCATCATTTATAGGCAATCCCTTCTTCAATAGGACTTTATGCTGGATAATTTACTTCACTCAAATGCCTTTCCTGAAAATACATCTGAATGTTTTATGTCTTGCTTAATAATAATGAAAGAATTTCTTGGCAATCTTATCTCAAGTTGCTTCTCTCATATAATCTTCTATAATCTTATATGCATGAGCGACACCATTTCAGAGAAGAGAGTATAAGGTTTAATTTTGTTTCACCAAGCAGTTCAGCCAAACGGATTTTTGAAATCAAGAAACTATAAATATAACTAAGTATTGTATTTCCTATATTTGATTCTTAGCATCCTTTCTACCTGTCCCCCCTCCCCACCCACACACACTTCTTGCCACTCAGTCACAATTAAGCAATCTGAAAGTGAATTCACTCACAGGCTAAGTACCATTTTTTACTTTTATCTGTTTCACTAAAACTTCTCTACTCTAAGACCAAAGTTTTGTTGATCAAGCTTAACTAGACTGACCCTTAAATTATGAACACCATACATGTAGCCTTTTCAGTTTGTTTAAACCTGCCAAGGTTGGAGGTTCACTGGAATAGCTTGAAGAACCCAAGGCGTCATCTCTGTCATGATGAGCCTATTTCGGGAGCTAAGAAAATTTGGATTTAGGAGTAGGATCTTGGAAAGATGGATTTAGAATTGGAAAGGACCCTATTCAATATCTAGACTAACCAGTTCTTTTTAAGATAAGTTATTGAAACTCAGAGAGATTGAGTTGCCAGGAGTGATACAGGTAGTTAATGTCAGAGTCAGAATTTGACTCCATATCCCATGCTCTTTCCAAAGATGCCACCCTGGTTTAAGAAATGGAATGTGAAGTTTGGGTGGAACAGTTTAAGTGGTAGTTCTTACATGATTATCCTTGGTATTTGATTGCTTTCTGAGACAGCTAGAATAGTTTTGATTTCTTGTAGGCTGTAAGGTCAGTGTCATGATGGTTATTTCAGAAGTGAATTAATTGTCTTTGGGAGGTCTGAGCAGGGAAAAATAAGGAAGCAAAGTAAAAAAGAGGGCATGGGAGCACCCAGAAATAGACTCTGAAAACCCCCAAGAAGATACAATTTGGCAAGGGCAGGTAGGTTTAAAGTATCGATTGTACAAGTAGAAGGTAGGAAAGATTTAGCATAAAAATAGTTCATATGAAAACATAACAGGAATGGGAAAAAGAGTGGCCCCAAGGCCACATATGGCCCTCTAGGTTCTCAAGTGTAGCCCTTTAACTGAATCCAAACTTCATAGAACAAATCCTCTTAATAAAAAGATTTGTTCTGTAAAACTTGGACTCTGTTCAAAGGCTGCACCCAAGGACCTAGAAGACCACGTGTGGTCTTGAGGTCTCAGTTTCCCCACCCTTGATTCTAGGGGGTCTTAATTATAAATGTGATGGGATCCAGCAAGGTAATGTGGATATTAAAGATAGTGCAATCTTATGTAACATTAAAAATATAATATTCCTCTTAGAGAAAAGTAATTAGAAACTGCCAAAGGTTTGCTAAGAAACCATGCCAGATACTGGGGGAGATACATATTTTCCAGCAGTCTTTATAGTAATAGGAAGTGACATATATACACCCGATTCTAAATATCAAACAATCCGTCAGGACGTATTTCCTAAGTTCTGAGTCTGTACCAGGCTCTTTGTAAGTACAAGAGTATATAAATGCTCTTAGTGAGAAAAGTTATTCTTGACTATGGGTAGATTCAGACTTCTTGAAAGATGTATTTTTGGCCTTGGACTTTAATAGATGGGTAGGCATTCAACAGAGAGGCAAGTGGGGAAAAAGCATTCTAGTCTGAAAATGAGCAGAATCAAGGAAGTAGGAAAGCACTGGAGGTATGCAGGAGAGTGCATGGTGTCTATAGTATAATCTGTGTGTCAAAGAGTAGTCTAAGTTTGGATAAGTGAGGTGATATAGGGAAGAGAAGTATGTCTTGCTCTGTTTTGCAACTGTCAGACCCCATAGGGCGCATTGTATTTACTTCTGGGCATTTGCTATTTCAACACATTGACAAATTGGGATGTATCTATAACAATGGCTTCAGACTCAAATAGAAATGGATTCCTGTGGGCCTCAAATCAATTTAGAAAACCACACATTAACATGATCTGTGTTGTCTTTTTTATTTTCTTAAACATTTCACATTTACATTTTAATCTAGTTCTAGGGAGTTTGACACCTCTAATCCAGAGGTTGCAACACAGCCATGGGATGGTACTGAAATCGTGTCCTAAAGCATATAAAAGTCTATCTTATAAAATAGAGATTAGATTTATAGTGCAAGTAGGGCCAATGGGTGGAAGTTGTAGACAGAATCAAATTTTGAGTTCTATATAAGAAAGGCTCGTATGATAGTAAGAAGGGTTCAGAAATAGAATGAACTACTTTGTGATGACCACTCATCAGGCATCTTATAGCAGGGATTCTGCCCCTGGGTGAGATATTGGGCTCAGTGACCTCTAAGATGAATTCTAGCTCTAGGATTTTATAATTCTATCAAATAAGCAGCTGTGTATGGAGCTGGAGTTACTGCCATCCTGAGGGCAAGGGCATATTGCCTGATGCTATTAGGGTTGGAAGACTGGTTCAGTCTTGCAACTAAAGGATTTCTGGAGTTAATCCTTAGGGGATTTCTCTGCCTGCCTCTTTGAAAATCTCCCCTAAATTGCTGCAAGCCATTCTTTCTGCCTGGGGAAAATGGAGGCTGAGACAATGACAAACAGCACCTGCATTCGAATTGGGCTGAACTCAAAAGGATTGCCATGGTCACATTGATCAAATATAGCATGCCTGATCTAAAGAGAAAAGAAAATCTAATACTTTTTAAAGCAACTCTGAAACTTTAATCGATAACCCCAATGTAAGATCTTGGCAAGGGGATGTGTGGGTTTTTCAAGCTGACTGTATGACCCCAATAAAGGCAATCAATTTTTATTAGGAGTAATATCTGGCACATGCTTTTTACATATCATATTCAAGATGGATATCATTGACAACATTTGGATAATGGATTAACTCGGGTGGAAATTAAGTAATTTTGTGTGACTTGAACATGTGGCACATGAAGCTTCAATCAATAGAACTTACAGACACCTCTGTATTAGGGAACATTTTTGAAGTAGGCAAACAGTTTGTACTCTATGGTGTCATGTATATATAATTATCTCAGCATGCCTGAGGGTGGTAAAAAAAAATTCTTAAAGTGGCAGAGAATTCATAATCATATTCATGGTTCAGCATTTTATTTTAGACCGGTGTTGGTTTCTAGGGCTGTTTTCTCTATTGCCTGTAAGATTTCCTTAAAAATATATCTAATGTAGCTTAACATGCTTACTTTCATGTTTACAGTAAGCTAAAATGTTGCTGAAAGCAAAATATTTTACTTGTCAGCATGCAAGGAGGCTGGTATCAAGGCCTGATTTTTAATGGGTTCTAGGTTCTGCTTGGAAAGATTATATATAAACAAGATGCAAAAAATGTTTACCCTAAAAAGAAGGATAGTACCATATTGTTCTTTCCAAATGAGGAGAGTTTAACCATTACTGACCCCAGTGAATTAATAAGACACCTGCTGTTTCAGCATGCCTATTGTTGATTCACAGAGAAAGAGATTACTTTGTTGGTGGGCAAAGGTTATTCCTTATCTCTTGGCCGCTTCTCTTTAAAGAGAATGTTAGGCTCCTGTTACACGTTGTTAGGTGTTGAGGCCATGGACATATCTCCTAAATAGTGTGTACTGTTAACTCCAGGTTTTCAGCTGTTTTATTATTGTGATAACAATAAAGTAAAACCTGACTAGAATGTATATATGTGTATATATATTTCTAGAATGTGAATGACAAATATTTATCAAACTGCTTGAGGGCTGTCAACTTCAATACTTACAAGTGAGAAAAAAAAACCCAATAGATGCAAATTAATTTTTTATAATGTGAGAACGCTTTTTTCTTTAACTCAAAGGATTTGATACTTTTGGGTATCTATACACATCCCTAAAGTTCAACCCAAGAAATAACCTTCGGCAGGAGTCCTTTCCTTATCTTCCCAGCTGCATGTCTTCCTCCCCTAAATTGCCTTGTGTTTACTTAAAATATATATTTTATGTGTATATATGTATGTGCATGCAGGCATGTGTGATGTGTCAAAATCTATATCTATCTAAATTTTGTCTCCACTGAAAGATTATAAGATCCTTCAAGGTAAGGACTTCATTTTTGTAGGCATATCACCAGGATGTCAGATAATGTTTGGAGCGTAGTAGGCATATAATAATAAAATTTTTCTTCTTCTTATATTATTATTGACATTTATATAGTACCTACTCTGTGCCAGACAGCATAAGCTCTTTATAGATATTACATCATTTGATCTTCACAATAGTCCTGGGAGGTAGGTGATATTATTATCCTCATTTTACAGATGAAAAGACTGAGGCAAATAGCGGTTAAAGATTTGCCCAGGGTCACATAACCATTAAGTGTATGTGACTGGATTTGAATTTAGTTGTTTCTCACTCCAGTCCAGGTACTCTATCCACTATACTACCTAACTGCCCTTATTTAATAAATGCTTGTTGTAAGTTTGACTCCAAAAAGGGACTTGATATCTCCCCCACTCCTTTAAAGAAGTAGAGGGGATTATAGATTTGGAGGTTTTTAAATTTAAATTAAATTTAATTTAATTTAAAATTAAACACTTATAATTCATAACATATAAAAACTCAAATTATGTCAATTAAAATCATTTAAAATAAACAAGACAAAAATGATTATTGATCTATAGTCCCAGCTAATGACTGTAAATGTCATTGCATGATAATGGTATCTGGAAGACAGGAACACTGTCTCAGTGGAAAAGAACAGTGTGTTTGGCATTGGAAGATCAAGGTTCCAATCCCAATTCAGCTCTCTCTTGTGAATCCTTCTATGTATGAGGCTCTCAGGTTCCTCATAAATAAAACAAAAAAGATTGCAGTAGATGAGATTTGAAATAAATCCCTTCCCTCCCTAAATCTTGGATCCATTTTCTCAGCTTTCTTTTAGATACAATTCTATGGATTCTTAGACATTAAATGATTCCTGCCTTGTAGTCATGTTCACCTGGCATTGCCTTCTGATGCATTTTCAGACTTTGCCACTCTTTTGGAGCCAACACTCTGGTTCAGATCAGTGAGGCAGAATCTGGTTCCCACCTCAATACTCCCATAGGCATTCTAGATGATTGTTCAGACAATAAGGGGAGTTGTATTAGGCAATCAATTAATTTTGAATGCTTTCTCTATGAAAACCACTATCTTTGCACTGTGAGAGATACACAGAAGTATGAGAAACATCTCCTTCCTGCATAGAGTTAACAGTTAAATTTGGGGAAAATAGACATATATGTTTTATAAGTTAGAAAATTTTTTTTTCAACAAAAACTGCCAGTGATATTACAAAGCAGTACCTGCAAATATGTTTACAAACAGATGACAGGCATATATCTGTAAGCCAAAGTAACCTAAAGATTTTCTAGTGGAAGAAGGACTTGGCAAGACCATAGACTCCCACTTTGTACTGGTGAGGGTTGGGGGAGAGCTATTCTGGGCACCCACAAAGGGGAGGTTGTATACAATAACTTGAAGAACTGAACTCTTGGCCCTGTAATGATCCACACTGGTTCTTGAAGATGTAGTGACCGGTCACGGAGGCTCTCAAAACCCTCTCAATACTAGGTCTTGGCTTCAGAAGGTCCCACAAAGTGGCTTTTGGCATTGTAGGGGTTCATGTAGATAATTTCAATATGGGTTACAGCACCTAGGTGTAGTGGATTCCAGTTTAGTTCTAGGTAGTATTTGAAAAGGGAGAATAATGGGAAAGTGGCAGGGCCCATAACTTTCTATGTACAGGAAACTTTATCTTAAATTTGCTGCTTTACATTAGTGTAGCTGTGCCAATTGACACACAATTTTCAATATAATTTTACTTTGAAATAAAAAATATTCATCCTATGTTTATTTTCTTTGATTTATAAATTTTAAAAAATGCAATGTCAATTGACACAGCTTGGCCCTTGAGGTATTCTTAAATTCCAGTCCTTTTTCAAACATTTATTAAACACTCACCTTGTGTACTGCATGATGCTAGATACTTGATATCCAAAGATAAAACAGTCCTTGTCCTCAATGAGTTTATATTTTACTGATGGGATATCATGTCAACACAGTTAACTAGAAAGTATGGACAGAGTAATTGCTAAAGGAAGAAAGTACTAATAACTGGGGAAATCAAGAAAGGATTCCTGAAAGAGATTGTACCAGAACTGGGTTTTGAAGGAAGCTAGAGATTCTGTAAGGAAGAGATGAGAAGGAAGTTCATTGTGGTCATGAGGTACCACTTGTGCAAAGACCTAAAGGTTGGAAATTAACATCAAATGTTAGAATCAGAAGCAAGTGATAGATAAATGGGAATTCATCCAAATTTATTTTTTTTTGTTATGTTTGTTTTTGCTTTTAGGAGGGCAATTGGGGTTAAGTGACTTGCCCACAGTCACACAGCTAGTTTTTTGTGTTAAGTGTCTGAGGCCGGTTTTGAACTCAGGTTCTCCTGACTCCAGGGCCTACTCACTGCACATTCAAATTTAATTTTGTCTACCATCACAGTTGATTCTCAGTAACCTAAATGTAGTTGTATATGAATATTATTTTATGTAATTTTAACAATCCTTATATCCCATTGGGGTTTTAATATGTTAAAAAAATTTAGTGACAGAAGGTTTATAGGAAGGCCCCAAGCATTTTGGGGGGATCCTCTGAGAATTTATGGAAGGACTTCAGCAAGATGCACTAAATATCAAAGTACCAGCATCCCTGCCTTAAGAGTTGCTGTTAGAAGAGAGATTCAAGAAAGTGAGTAATAGAAATCATATGTAATATCAACCATCATGTACTACACATATATAAGAGAGCAAGTTGAGAGAGAGAGAGAGAGAGAGAGAGAGAGAGAGAGAGAGAGAGAGAGAGAGAGAGAGAGAGAGAGAAAAGGAAGGAAAATATTACGCCCTGTTCATCTTGTAATTTCTCTGTTTTGTGTAACAGTAAGAGAAAAATTGGTAGGCAATTTTCAGGGTTCTTGTACTCACTTTAATGATGTCTATATAGGCTGATTTAATCAGCAAACCATGCAGCTGCAATAATTGTGAATCATATCCTTGTGATACAAACAAATGTTTCACAGCAAATTTTCTGGGAGATAGTAGCTTTGCTAGGATCTCTTTCCACTCAAATATATAATCTTTTAAGCAGCTGTCTCATAAAACTTTCTACTATACCACCCTTTAATCAAAATGTTGCTATATGATAAATTCTCATCTTGTTCATTTGCACCATAGCCTATAGCATTTATTTCCTCATTTATTGTCTTTCATTCATTTAATCATCTCCAAGCCACCAATAAGTGTTTTTGTAAAGATGAATGTAAAAGTGACAAAAAAGCTTGGGTCAAAGCTGAGATAACTTATGCGTGTCTGATGTCTTGATCCATTTGTACGACTCTCTGGGGGCTTCTCAGGCAATTAAGTTTACCTATTACAAATAGAACCCTCTCTGTATGCTCTGATTTGATAGGAGAATGGGTAATTCCTGTTAATGACTACTACATCTGTTCAATTATATTGTGTTGTATTGATGCTTAATTGGGTGTCAAGATGGAGAAGGGGGAGAAAGGGAAAGGATGACTTGCCTTTAAATGTCAGAGCTTATTCCTAAATTATTTGTCTTTTCAACATACGTTGAACCGGCATTTGACAGGCATTGTGAGCTCCTGACCTTAAAACATTTACACTGGCTTAAAGAAAGACAGTGAACGCTCTCTAGAAATGAGCTGTTTTGAAGCTGGTTTACCTTTAATGTCATTCATGTCCAGTTTCATCGTGAAGTGATCCTTGTCAACCTTTAGCTGGCAGCAGAAGCAGGGCTTCCCATCCCATGTGTATTACGTTTTATGTTAAATGCCCTTCTTTCCTTCTGAAGGATTTCCTTTAGAATTATTGTAGTAATTAATGCTCAGTTAACACATTCTTTTCTTTTGGACATCCATTTGTAAGTAGATGCTCATACAGCAAGAGCCAGGAATCCTCTTCAATAAAAAGAAGTAGCATAGTGAGTACATGTAATTTCCGGATACTAATATTATTTGCTTCAGTACTTTTGCAGGTAATAGTATTTTCTGTTTTTTGAACACTTTGCTCTTTTATTTACACTTGTGTATATCTATTCATCTTGTCTAATTTGCAGGGCTTTGACTAGGGCAAGCCAGATGTGGCCTTGCCCTGAGGTGCCAAAATTTAGAGGCTGCCAAAAGCACCACACCAGGTCATTACCTCTAAATGATTGTACTACATTTGAGCACTCTTCTACTCACACTGGCTGCAGCATTCCTACTTATAGACCCATCAGTTTTCAGCTAACATATTTGTGGAGAATATATATTTCCATGAGACCTGGTTATTACTTAAAAAAAAACTCAACAATTTAATCTGAATCATATTATAGAAAGCTTCCATTGAAAAGATATAGGGTATAGTGCTGAGTTACTGGCAGGGTGAAGCATCCAAAAGTTCATTTGTTTTATGGGTAAAGTATAATTCTTCCTAAATAAATGTAAATTTTGAAAACAGAAGAACCAACAGGGATATGATTGCAGAAAGAATGGATTAATGTTTGAATTTGGTGTTTTTTAGCTTCCAAATGGAAGCAAAGATTATTGTGGAAGAAATCTATGCCAAGAATTAACTTGTGTTATTAATTGTAATTTTTCATGAGTGACATTAGGTGAGTTGAGGTCAAAGATGGTTATATTGTGCTTGACAACACATAATTATGTCGTGTGGCAGTACTCTGTGTTCCAATAAAAGATGTTTTATTTATGAGACACTGTGACAATTAAAAAGGGGGAATTGACAGGACAGAAAATTAAGCCTTGATAACGGGTCTTAATGTTCCAGAATGAGCATGAGTTATTGTTTCTGTACCTATGATACTTAACTACTTAGGCTCTAAGCATACTAAGTGCTTTAGGCTGGATGTTTCCTCTTTTAAATCTGGAAAGACCTCAGAATGAAGCATGCAAAATGAATCAACTAGACTTGCTTGTAGTGGTTTCTTCAGGCACAGACAACCCTCTTAAGTAAAAAGCCTGGCAGGAATTGAGGTGAGACATTCAGAAAATATAAAAACCCACAAATCACCAGCCTAAAATTCCACATTATCATTCCTCTTATTAATCACTTCTCTCCCTGGTCACTGTATCTGGAAAGATCTGAAGCTTCACATAGGTCATTCTCCTCTTCCTTTTTATTCAAACTAATAGAATTCAAACTCTTTTTCTGAGCCCTCTGATGAAAGATGGTTGTCAACTGCTTTTAATGAAACATTTACATATTTGACATTAGTCCAAATTCTTTTTTATTTTGCTAATAATTATCCAGGGCACATGTATATGAAAACACATTTAGATAAAATGACACTTGGTTGTACTTAAAACTGATAAAATGGTCAGGTGGGGAAGTAATGAAAAGTGGCTTTAGCTCTTTGAAGATATTTTGACCAGATTTATCCAATAAAAGATGCCTCACCTTTTTGTTTTTAACTAGATTATGCTAACTTGGAGGATTCATTTCAATTCAAATGCCTTTTTAAAAAAAGTGCCCACGTATTGAAACTCAATAAGAATTTTCTCCTATTTACTATTTTAGGAAACTTGGATCTGAACTTATGATTAGCTATGTGACAATTTTCAAGTAATTTTATTTGTTTCAATTTACTTTGCTCATCTATACAATGGGAGATAATAATACTTCTATAACACACATTATGTGGTTATTTTGAGGAAAGGGCTTTATAAAACCTAAAGCACTATATCAATGTAAATTTTCATTTTATTTTCATTCATTTTGAAAGCAATGTGCATCTAGTCAGATTTTTCACAAACACAGAGTATTCCAAAACACATAAACACACTCACACACACACACACACACACACTGAGGGCAGTGTTAAGACTTTGGAACAGTGTGCATTTGTGTGTTTATGTGTATGTTTATGTAATCACAAAACACTCAAGCAATTTTATACATTCCATGAATGTGTATAAGTTGAAAGTGTCAGAATAAAAGCTATAGCTTATGTGTATTTTGTTAACTGAGGGAAAGCAGGAATATGTGTGCATGTATATATATATATATATATATTTTTTTTTTTTCCCTAGGAATGAAACTTGGCATAGAAATGACTCTTCTCCCTCATTGTTCTGTCAAATGTTTAAAAGAGATAAATATGGAGTTTTCCCCTGACAGTTTTTGTAAAGGTAATTCTGAAATAGAAAAGGCAGTGGTACATACACTACAATAGCATTTCTATTTAAAAAAAAAAAGGCTTTCATGAAAGAGAAACCTGAATAATAACTGGATATATGTAAAAAGAATTCCTATTGTGACTGCTTATGTAAGCTATGTTTATTAGTCATTAACATGCATGTTTAGTATTATAAAAATTTGTAAATCTTTTAATGTAATTTCCTTTTTCCTAAGGAGGGAATGCTTATTAGTTGCAAAAAAATCACTGAAACGAGCTATATTTGAAAACAGGAAGCTACTATGTTAAACAACTAATGAAATGATTCATACCTACTTATTCAGCTTTACTGAATATGGAGCCCATGGTAGAATGACTTTGTAGTGCAATTTATTTTTCCGTCATATGTTTAAAAGCAAGCTTTTAGTTTATCATCTGTTCAAGGACTGACATGGTATTTTCAATCTATAAAAATAATCTATCTCCAGAAAGATATGATACAAATTAGAATCACTTATTTTGCAAAGCAGAGCTTTTGTTTTTAGTGTGTACAAATTGATAACTCTATGTCCCAATGAACATCTTTTAATCGACAGCTTTTAAAAGTCTTAAAAGGGGCTATGCTTATATAAGAAGTCTAATGAAACACACATCTCAGAAATGCTGATGGTTGAATTTTATGTCATTAAATTCTACTTTCTGACAGATTCTGTTTATTTACCTGCTATGTCATGACACATTTCCAAGTTAAAATTTAATAAGCAGTACAATTTTTCACTCTGTGATTGTGAATAAATCTTTTTTTTTTTTGGCTGTGGAAATTTCCCATTCAATCCTTCCATCCTACAAGGAGTGAAAACACTATGACAAAAAGAGAAACTGATTGTACATTTCTACCATGACCTATTTCTTTTAAAGCTTTTTCTATTGGTTAAGACTTGTTGCTTGTTAGTGTTCTCCATTTCCAACTTCCATTATTGCAGAAGATCAGGTATGCTTTAGGGGTGTGACTGCTCATACTTTTACCTAATTATTTAACAAAAAGTATCATTCCTCAAAAGGGCATTATGTAAATGACCCGGTGACTTTTAGGGTAGTGTCTCTCCACAGCAGGTTTATAAGTCATCCTCTGGGATGCCTTTATATTAAACAGACATTCATTTCAAATGAAGTAACTGGGAGACAGAAATTGTGTATTATGATGAGAACACCATTGATTAAAACTGTATTACCTAGGCAAGTAGCAGCTTCTCAGGGCTATGGTTTCCTCATTTATTGATTGGAGATAATATCTGTCCCTTACCTACTTTGCAAAGTTGTTAGGCTAAATGGATGCATATAATATTTACATTGCTTGTGATATTCTGAAAATTCAATATAATTTAGCAGTGTTCTCGCATTGATTTTTTTTAAAGTCTAAGAGAGATGTCAGGAAAGGAAGAATTCTAATTCCACTTTAATCACAGGCTCTGCTCATGCTTTTAGAGTAGAGATCAGCTATAGTAACCTTAATTTCCTGTCTTGCAGGACTTAATGAGCTTTAAAAAAAATAGGGATTGGCAGAATCACATAATACTAAGTAAGTAGTATCATCATTATATTTGTAGAGGATTTGTGTAGCTGCTTTTCTCCAAGGAAGTTGAACATTTACCTCTGGATTCCTTCAAAGGAAAATACCAAAGCCTTCCCTTGTGTCAGAAGAGCTGTAAGTAATAAGAAATATTGTCATAATCGAGACAAAAAAAACCCCAGCTAAAACCTGGCAATCAAATCCATAATAGCTTACAGCAGTGGTTTCAAACTGAAATAGAGGGAGTCCCTAATCTGTCCATAAGCATCCTTGTTGACATCATATTGACTTAGTTTTAAAATGTATTATTACCTATGTTTTATTTTATTTTTATTTATTTTGTCAAATATTTCCCAATTACATTTTAATCTGGTTTGGCCTGCACTCAGGAATGCTGCAGTGACCCATAGGCCATATATTTGATACCTCTGACTTAGAGAATTGGCATTAGAGCAGAATCTCATATAAGTAGGTCACTGGATCAAATCTTGTATAGGCAGCCAGTGGCCAGAAATCATTGCTCTCTCATTACATCTCAATTGCTTATGCAGCAGGTCCCTGCTTTGTGGATTTTTCCAGTTTTCTTTCATCCTAGGTAACAGTGCCACATTTTTAAGCCAATGGAAGAATGGTCTTTTCTTTTCTTTTTTTTTTTTAAATTGATCTGCAGAAGGTGTACATCTCTATAATGGTAAGACTGCTATAATAACATTTTCAGAACACTGTCTTTGAAAAAAAAATGCAGACCCTTGAAAGAAAAAGATTTTGGGTTAAGGATGCTATGAAAAAAAAATTGGAATTTTTATTGACTCTAGAATACTGTAGCACCAATGCAATATTTACAGTGCCCACAATCACGATGAAGACAGTGACTAAAAGTATCACATGATATTTGATTGCAAAATATGGCAAACTCTCCAGATAGAGGATGGAACTGAAGGATTTATTTAGATACCAGAAAACTGAATCCCTAAACTAGTAAACCCATTCCATCACAATACCAAAGATATTCAGAAGCCATAATAATGCTGAGAGTCACAGCATCCTTCAATCTTCCCACAAACCAATACAAGATGAATATTTACTCACAAAACTCTCCATCTCCTTGCCTGAGCTCCTCTGTCCCCCACCGTCTGGCTAGCTCTGACCATTTTCCAGTGGGCTCTGCTTCCCTTCAGGAAAACTCCTCCCACCACAAGCTTGTGACTACATTCAGCCTATCAGGGGGCAGAGTTTACTTCACAGCAGGGGAGCTCTTCAAACTCCCCCCAGGTCTATTAAGGGGCAGGGAAGATCTTCAAATTCCCATTCCTATTACAAATACTCTAGAGCTTCCAATCTCCCCTCTAAGTCCATAATAGAAAGATACTGGGTTTTAGGTCTTGTTAAGGCTGGTGTAATTAAATTATATTTCTCCATCTTTTCCATTCATTCTTTGCTTCATTGCTTTGTGGTCACTTCTTTGGCATTGAGAGGCAGTCTGATATAGGAAAAAGAGGACTGGAATTGAAGTCAGAAATAGCTGGCTTGGAATCCCACTTCAAATTCTACTTGGTGGTGTGACCTTAGGCAAGTCACTTAACTTTTCTCAGTCTCTGTTTCCTCATTTGTGAAATTGGATAGTAACAACTCTACCTCACAGGGCTCTTATGAAGGTAAAATGAAATAATCTATGTAAAATGTTTTATAAACCATAAAGAGCTATATTAATGTGAGCTCTTCTGTTTCGTAGGAAAAAAATGTATACTGTTTCCTTTATTTCCTCATAGGCCTATTATGAAAAGACCTCAGAATCAAGGTGTTATAGACACATAATAGAATATACATAGGGGTTGATATGTGATGGTGTGTTTGATTTGCTATAATGGATGTTAAGATTGGAAAGTACTTGTGTAGTAGAAAGAGTGCTGGATTTGGAGTCAGAGAACCTGTGTTTAAATCCTCCTTATGACACCAGTAAGCTAATCTTGGGTAAATTATTTCATTTTCCGGTACTTCAGTTTCTTCATTTGTAAAATAGTGAACTGAAATAGATGTACTTTGATGTCCCAATCTGGCTCTACATGTAGGTTCTTATGATCTACATTAAAATACTAGCAGTGATATAGTAACTATTTGTTTGAACTTGAAAAATAAAACACAACCATCTTGGAGCTTGAGTTTCTTTAGTAAAATTATAGGAATGAACTAGAAGACTTCTACAGCACTTTGCTGGGCAGCTAAGTAGATAGCTCTAGCACAGTAGATAGAGCACAGGGCTTGGAATCAGGAAGATTCCTTTTAATGAGTTCGAGTGTGACCTCAAATACTTCCTTGTGTGAACTGAACTGGAGAAGGACATGGCAAACCACTTCAGTACCTTTGCCAAGAAAACCCATAAAAGGGTTCCTGAAGAATTGAACACAACTGAAAGGACTCAACAACAATGACAAAAAGTACTTTGCATCTCTGAGTATATTTATGTGGCTTTACCCAAACTAGTTCATGTCTAGTTCTTTAGTTATTTCTGTTCCTATAAAGGATCATATGGGTTAGTCTCCTGCCTCTCTCCTAATACTTATCAAATGCGAATTAGTGTTTGGTGTATTCTAAGCATCTTCTGTAAATAACACTTTGATTCTAAGATCTTTACACAATAAGCAAATGAGGCAATAAAGAAGATAGCAATATTATCTCCATTTAATTGATAAGAAGATTGAGAATTAAAATATTAATAATGTTCTTTTTATTAGATGAAGAAAATCTTTTAAAATAAAATTGAAGACAGATTTAAGACTTAATTTCTTACTTGTAAATATGGTGCTACTCTTTTTCTATTGTTTTCTTTTTCCTGAATGTCCATGAAAATCACTTTTTGATTAACTGAAGAGTGCTACTTCCTTAGTATGTGTTGGGCTTCCAGGAACACAGAAAACATTTTCCATTAGATCACTGTATAAGATGCCTAGTCAGAGGAAAATGTGCTTATCTGTAAGACTCAAACAGTGCTAGTCATTGGCCACTGTTGAGGTATTGTTCTTCAATGTGTTAAATTATTCATAAGCTTCCTTACGTTATATAGCCACTGTCTTCACTCTTCATTGTGGCATGGGCAAGGATAGAAAAAGTTTATTTGGAATTACCACTGCTGGAAAATCCCTAGTACCAATTTAAGTAACGTCAGTCTTACTGTTTTCAGGCAACAATGGTCATTTATAGGCATGATTACTCCTAGACCAGATCAGAGCCCATGGTGCTTCTCTGTTAAGAGCTACAGTTAGCACTTATGGAAGTTCTGAGGCCCTGAGAAGAAATTTTAGTGGATTTCTGAAAATTCAACTTGGTGTACTTATGACCTAACACAAACCTACTGAGGTGACCTCTAATATCCCTTCCAGATCAGAATCTCTTATCCTAGTGGGGCAACAAGGAGGTCAAAGTGTTTCCTATGTCATATGGAGAATCAATTAAAGCTAGTATTGGAGATGTTAACCCTGGAGAAAAAAAGATTAGTCTAAAGAGGGATGATGATATCTGTCTTCAGATATTTAAAATACTAAAACCAGTGGGTGAGAATTGTTGGTTGACAAAACTTAGCTTCATATGAAGGACAACTTTTTTTTTCATCTTTTTGAAGAGGGGTAGGTAGGGCAATTGGGTTAACCCCAAGGTCACCCAGCTAGTAAGTGTTAGGTGTCTGAGGTTAGATCTGACCTCAGGTCCTCCTGACTCCATGGTGGATGCTCTATTCACTATGCTACCTAGCTGCCTCAAGAACAACTTTCTAATGCTTAGAGTTGTCCATCAATGGAAATATCATGAAGTAGTGGCACATAATTGAAACAGCCCTAGACTTGTAATCAGAAAAATCCCAACCTCATCACACAAAGCTGTGTGTAAGTTTGGACAAGTCATGTGACCTTTCTGAAACTTTGTTTTCATCTAAAAAAATAAGACATAATAGAATGGAATGGAAAAGCATTTTATTGAGTGCTTATTCTATGTCGAGCACTACACTAAAGTACTAGGGGTATAAATAGAAAGTCAAAGCAATTCTACACTCAAGGAGATCACATTGTAATTGGGGGAGACAGCACATCAAGAGGTGTTCATGTTTTCATTCAGTTTATGGAAAATGGAAAGGCCAGTAGTATTTAGGTTCTCATAGGCAAAGTATCAGGACCTTGATGTCCTTGGTTAGCAAGGGTAAGATGGTGCTCAACAAGAGAATAAGAGGGTCCCCAAGTTAGAGTGGAGTGGGGATCTGGGATATATCTATATCCAGTAGAGGGGGGATATTAAATAGGTATCTAGGTGATAGGGGGCATCCTGTCCTTGGTGGGAACTGGCCAGTTGGGCAATGAGGGATGAATTAGAGAAAAGTCCCTAGCTGCAGTCAGTAGAAGCAGGTGCTGTTGGTCCATTTTTGCTTCACCTATTAGAGTAAGGGCCTGGTGGGGAAGGGAAGGATGCCTACTGGTGACTGGTGGCAGTGATTGTTCTCCCTGGGGCTGTCCTTTGGCAGGTTGGGGACTAGGAGGTTTGGTGTCTACTGTCAATAGAAGGGCTGCCTTTTGTCACAATGTCATTTGGATGTATGTTACAACAAATGAGGAAAGAGATCTCAAAACACTTTTCAAACTAGAAGGCATCATATTACCATACTAATGTAAGGTAGTATCATTACCAGGGGCAGCTAGTTGGTAGAATGGATTGAGTGCAGGACTTGAAGTCCAAAAGACTCATCTTTGTGAGTTCAAATGTGGCCTCAGACACTTATTAGTTGTGCAGTCCTGGGCAAGTCACTTAACTCTGCCTCAGTGTCTACTTCTATAAAATGAACTGAAGAAGGAAATGGCTTAACCACTCCAGTATCTTTGTAAAAAAAAAACACAGATGAGGTCACAAAGAGTCAATCCCAACTGAAATGACAGAATGACAACAAGAGGAAGTATCATTACCATCAAGTAGTAAACTTCCTGTGACTCTTAGTGTTTAAACATGTTAAATAGGAGATTTAACCAGATCATCTTCAAGGAGACTTTAAATTTTGTTTCTATAATTTTAGTAGCAGAGGGTACATCTCCTTTCATGCATTAAATTTTCAACATGTAAGGACTCAGTAAGAGAGACAATATCATTCCAACTCATTTTCCATCCACTGTGAAGGAGATTAATTTTTAAAATGTAATTAAAGTTAAAGAATTTTAAAATTCTGTCTGCTTATTATAAGAAGAAAATATCTTTGGTGAATAAGCTGAAAGGAATTAAAAGGAGAGGTAGATGCCTATAAGAAGACTCAGAATCGTAGAGGAGAACTGAAACTGACCTTAGAGACCTTTTAGTCAGGAGGTTCTTAATCTGGGGTCCATGAACTTGCTTTTGAAATACTTGATAATCATATTTCAGTATAAGTCATTTCCTTTGTAATCCTTTCTATTTTATATTGTACATTAAAAAAAAAACTATTCTGAGAAAGAGTTCATAGATTGTCAAAGAGGTCCATGACACAAAAAAAGTTTAAGATCTAGTCTGATGTAGTGAAAACCTCTCATTTTAAAGATGAGGAAACTGAGGTTGAGGAAGTGGTAGTGATGTATTAAAAGATCCCAGCTAGTAAGAGACAAAACTATGACTCTCATCCAGTTATTCTGATTCAAATTTCATCATGCTCTTTCTAATGTAAGAGTATCACAGGAATCTGGGGTGGGGGGAAAAAAGACAGTGAGTTGTATACACCTAAGAGTCAGAATTCCAATTATTCCAATTACTGAAATATGAATAGCTTCATAAAAGATTCTTTATTATTCTTTCCTACCTGACACAGGTAGCATGAATTCTTTTGGTTTGAATGTCCTCAAATCCTCCTGTTTCCTGAATAAGGAAATCAATTTGTGCTTACTTTGCTAAGTAAGAAAGATGTGAGAGAATAAGGAGTCTGCCAGAGCTGTGGGAGGCTGCTGAGTCATCACTGAGTAACAGATTTAGCTAGATCATCTTTAAGCTTTCAAGTCACAGTGAGTGGCTCATTTAAAAACAATCTCATTTAAATTCATATCGGGGTATCTTCTAAATGGGTCACCAAGAACAGTGACAGAATGACTAATAATGGGAGGGGGTATGAAAGTCTGTTTTAATTCATTCAGAACAATGATGATTAATTCATGTTTTACCCACTGCTTCATGATTCTTTCATCTTTCTTTTTTTTCAATTTTTAAAAATATTTTTTATTTAAAGTTTTGAGTTCTAGATTCTATCCTCTCTTCCCTTCCCCCTCTCTGAGATGGTAAGCAATCAGGTATAGGTTATATATGTGCAATTATGTGAAATATTTTCATATTAGTCATAAGAAGACTTCAATAAAACAAAAGAAAATGAAAGAAAGAGTGAAAAATAGCATTCTTCTGTCCATATTCAATCAGTATCATTTCTTTCTCTGGAGGCAGATTCCTGTGCTCTCTAGTGTTTTTAATAGGAATGGGTGCTGTATTTTGTCAAAGACTTTTTTGCATCTATTAACATAATCATTTGATTTCTGTTGGTTTTATTATTGATATGATCAATAATTTCCTAATATTGAACCAATTCTACATTTCAGGTATAAATCCTACTGGATCATAAAGTGTGATCCTTGTGATAAATTTTTGTAATGTTTTTGATAATATTTTATTTTAAATTTTTGCATCATTATTCATTACAGAAATTGGTCTATAATTTATTTCTCTGTTTTGACTTGTTCTGTTTTGGGTATCAGCAACCTATTTGTGTCATAAATGGAATTTAGTAGGACTCCTTTGCCTATTTTCAAATAGTTTCTATAATATTAGAATTAATTGTTCTTTAAATGTTTGGTAGAATTTGTTGGTGAATACATCTAGTCCTGCGGAATTTTTCTTAGGAAGTTCATTGATGGCTTGTTTAATTTCTTTTTCTAAGTTTAGGTTATTTTTTTCTGTTAATCTCGGTAATTTGCATTTTTACAGATATTCATCCATTTCACTTAGATTGTCAAATTTATTGGCATATAATTGGGCAAAGTAGTTCCTAAAAATTGTCTTAATTTCATCATCATTGGTGATAAATTCACCAGTTTCATTTTTGAAACTACAAATTTGGTTTTCTTTTCTCAATCAAATTAAGCAATGGTTTACATATTTTATTGTTTTTTTTTTCATGAAACTAGCCTCTAGTTTTATTTGTTAC
The DNA here is from genome assembly GCF_028583685.1 of Petaurus breviceps papuanus. NCBI lineage: Eukaryota > Metazoa > Chordata > Mammalia > Diprotodontia > Petauridae > Petaurus > Petaurus breviceps. The sequence goes on from NW_027186540.1 coordinate 14,206,289, forward strand.
TTCAGTGGTTTTCTTTCAGTTTTTAAAATTTCAATTTTGATTTTCAGGATTTCTAATTTAGTGTTTAATTATGAATTTTTAATTTGTTATTTTTCTAGTTTTTTAGCTACATGTCCTCTTCACTGATCTGCTTTTTTCTCTATTTTATTGATATAAAGAATTAGAGATATACATTTTCTCCTAAATACCATCCCATAAACTTTGACTGCATCCCATAAACTTTGGTGTGTTGCTTGTTGTCATTTTCTTTAATGAAATTTTCAATTGTGACTGTGATTTGCTCTTTGACCCACTCTGTTTTTTTTAAGATTAAATTATGTAATTTCCAAGTAATTTTAATCTCTTTTTACATTGTCTATTATTGAATGTAATTTTCATCTATCTATCTATCTATCTATCTATCTATCTATCTATCTATCTATC
>NW_027186540.1:14206721-14207886 GCF_028583685.1 Petaurus breviceps papuanus
ATCTATCTATCTATCTATCTATCTATCTATCTATCTATCTATCTATCTATCTATCTATCTATCTGCTTTTTAGAGGGAGGAGGGCAGGGCAATTGGGGTTAAGTGACTTGCCCAAGGCCACATGGTTAGTTTTTTGTTAAGTGTCTGAGGTCAGATTTGAACTCAGGTCCTCCTGACTCCAGGGCCTGTACTCTATTCACTGCACCACCTAGCTGCCCCTGAATGTAATTTTTATTACATTATGGTCTGAAAAGGATGCATTTGCTATTTCTGCTTTTCTGCATTGGGTTGTAAGGTTTTTATGTCCTAATACATGGTCAATTTTTGTATATATGCCATGTATTGCTGAGAAAAAAGATATATTCCTTTCTATTCCCATTCAGTTCTTCCCAGAGGTCTATCATTTCTAACTTTTCCAGAATTTTCTTCACCTCCTTAAGTCTTTCTTGTTTATTTTTTGGTTAGATTTATCTAGTTCTGAGATGGGAAAGTTGAGGTCCCCTACTAGCATAGTTTCATTATCTATTCTTGTAACTCATTCAACTTCTTCAAAATTTTAGCTGCTATGCCATTTGGTGCACATGTTTTAGTATTGTTATGACTTCATTGTCTATGGTAGCTTTCAGCAAGATAGTTTCCTTCTTTATCTCTTTTAATTAGATCTATTTTTGCTTTTGCTTTGTCTGAGATTGTGATTGCTACCTCTGCTTTTTACTCAAGTTTTGTCTTTTGCTCGATTTTTTTTTTCTGGCATGTGTGTGTGTCTGTGTGCATGTGTCTTGGTGTTTTTATGTGAGAGTTGGGCTCTAGACCTGCACTGTCTCAAGTTTTTGTGCTTGGGCTGTGGGTCTTACTGCTGGCTTTCATTATGCTTTAGGGCTTAGATGCTTGCTTTCTTTGGAAGATAGGCTTCCCTTCTGACTTGTACTGCCTGTGTGTGTGTGTGTGTGGGGGGGGGGTTTCTGCTGGCCTCCTGTGGTTGTGGAGTTTAGCTGCTGGCAAGTTCTAGGGGAAGTCAGGGGGGGCGGTGTGAGGGTGGGGGTTGGAGAGGACTTGCTACTGGGTTGCTATAACACAGTCTTTCCGGTGGTTGGCCCTGGAGGAAGGATCTTGTGGCTGGTCTGCCCCAGGGGTGGGGTCTATTTGCTAGCAGGCCCTGGAGGAA